>NW_009627351.1:44822-70891 GCF_000690535.1 Cariama cristata | reverse complement strand
AGATTCAGCAGCACCACCAGTGTCTGGGGCTTTCACACCCTCCTGAGCCCACATTTCCTCTCTTGGACCTGCTCTTTTCTGGTGACTATTTCCCCATCCACACCCACAGGTACCTACAGGTCCCCCTCACAGAAGCCTGCACAGAAGAGGTGTTTAGGATGCTTTATGCCTCAGCACTTCCCCAGGTCATACAGCTGTTCGAAACTCTGAGGACCTCTAAAATGAAGTGACACGCACTTTTATTTGAAGAAACACTTCTCATTATTACTCCTTTTCTAGAAGTGGAACATGTCCTGAGGTGGAATTTATAACATATTCATGATGGTATCTTTGCTTTTACATCCTCTGGGGAGTGAGACTCTGCCTACAACGGAAAGAAGGAGAGAAAAGAAGAACTCTTTTGCCGTAGGAAACAAACAAAAGAAATATTATGATTTTTCCAGGCCCTTTGCAAAAAATATGGAATGAATTTTTATATGCAATAGAGAATGTGTTGGGTATTTGCAAAAAAGATTGTATATACTTTGCTTAGTCACTTGTAATAAACGTTACCAAATACATTCATAAGAGTGTAAATTTTTAAAAAATATTTTTCCCATTTAGAATTTTCTTTTACTTTCAATCCATCCAGTCTCTGAGTACTCTGGCAACCAGAGCCCTGGAAAAGTGTTCTCTGTGTAAATCACGGGTATTTGATTATGGTGACAAACCGACCAGTTTATTATCTGTTTGTGATTTTTGAGCTTCCTTGGACTGTATCTGTGGTTTATTTGCCCTTGCCCGCTCCTTCCCTGGCTTGCACTCCTGGGCTGCTCACGGAGGGCAGGGCTGTAATCTCTGCCTTTAGCCTGCAAGCTCCAACTGCTCCCAAAAGGGAAATTCATCTGAACACATTGGGTTTGTTTAGGAAACTACCAAGGCAACCAAGATACATCTTTCCTGAAGGACAGGTGGAACTGCAAAGCTTAATGCATGGAGCCAGCATCAGCAACATACATGGTCCCATCCAGCCGTTTATGCTAGGAAGAGAAGAAGCCCATGCTGTCCTAATGCCACGGTGAGGGACCTCCCCAGCACTGGTTAGTCACTGGGTCTTCTGCTTTCCTCTGTGATTTTTTTATTCCTCTGCACCTGCTCTTCTCAGAGCAGCCTGCATCCACGGCCACGCAGGGAAGCAAAGAAGGGATGGCAAAAGGGTATTTCCATCAACTATCCTGAATCTTGCATTTCACTGGAGGCTTGTTCTTCCACAACGAGGCATGACTAGGAGTATTGTATCGCACAGGAGTGATTATAAGAAGAACAGAAAGAAATGGTAATTCTCACAGATGGACATTTTTTTGTGGTGGTGACTTCACAACGGACATTTTTTTCCCCATCCAAATCCAGTCATGTGGAAAAGAGACACTCACAGCTAACAATAACGGGGAATTTATTTGTATCAGATAAATGTAGGAAATCATTAGTGACTTAAAAGTGTGACTCATACTGTGACAGGAACCATTGTCAGAGCAGAATACCAGCATCTTCAAAACCAGGGGATTCAAAAAGATACTTGTCTTTGTTGGGCAGTTTCCCTCAGTCTTTCACATCTGAAATTTTGAAGTACAAAAAAAGGTTTTTTTAAATAATTGGAGAAAAGAAATTATGAAACTAGATATGTTTATATAGAATGCAACGAAAGGAAGAACAAGGCTACTCAGACTCCTCTAAAAGCTACAACAGGACTGTAAATTCAAGTGTGTGTTGAGTGGCAACGAAAGAATTCACTAGGCTGACAAATTAACAATAATTAGTGCATGGGACATACAGCCACAGAGGTCTTGGTTTCACAAAACTCTTGCTTACTTGCTTAAGTTTAAGAGATAAGACTATGCAAAGTATATATAAAGAAAATACAGAAAATGTAAAGAAATTCTGCCAAGATGACTGGGAATTCTCAGGTGGTGATGGGGCTTTCCAACAACATCACGGATTGGGCTGAAGTACGCTACTCATTTGCTTGAAGTTAAGCACATGCTTAAGTTCCTTGCCAAATGGAGGCCTAAATAGTATCGACTCAATATTGGCTGGAGCTTAAAAACTGCCATTTGTGTGTTCCTGCACACCTCTTTCTCCCTTTTACCTCCTTGTAACCACGGCGTTGGCCGCAGCGAGCCCGGTGTCTGAAAACCCACCGGCTGACCACAGTAAATAGACTGATGTGGATCGTCGGGTCTCCGCAGGTTTTTATTCATCCCCAGAAAGAACTTTGCAGCTCAATTGCTATTGATAAGTAATCCCAGGCTCACTGACAGATGGGAGGTAGATAGCTTTACAGCCACTGCAAAGCATTACAGTAGATAAGATTACTATAAGCCATTATTTCCTTTTTAATAGCTTGCTCAATATTTTATCACAATGAAAATGTTCACCACTCAGCAATAACAGGGTATAATTAACTCTTGTTACTCGTGTGGCACAGACCGTAAATATTATGTGGTGTCCATACGTTTCTAGATGACAAGCAGATTTAGGGATTTGAGCTGGATGAAATACTGTTTCTATCTCTGATTGTATTAGCTTAAAGTTCTGGAAAATGTACTCCAGATGTGCTATGCTAATAGGATTATTTTATAAAAGTGCAGACAGATTTTAGGAGCAACACCCTGATTAAGCAGTATCCAGACTCCATGAAGATTTTTTTTTTTTCCATCTGAATTAATGGTTCTTTCGTCTTACATTAGTTTCATCCAGTTGTCACAGATCACAAGAGAGTCGTCATTTACTGGCAAGTGATTTACTCATTTAGATTTCCAGGCCTCTCTATGCATTCATGCTGATTCAAAGGAAATGCAATGAATGCTTGAGGTGGAACCCTGGTAGACTCGTTGAGGATTATTTATAAGTTAGCATGTCAAAAGTGATCAATGCAGTTTATAGAGACTCCCAATCTTCAGACACACATGTACACATATATACATGAAGTGCGTATTTCATATATTTGTTATTTATGTGCATGTGCCTGTGTAGACACAACTGTGATGAACATGCTAATATTAAAGATTCAGAATAAAGTTGAAGAGTGTAAAGGCTGACATTTCTTGTTTATATTTCATTTTGAAGCTGATGGCTGGATGACCATGAATTTTCCTTTTAGTTTGTATTTATCCCCAAAGCGTATTACAAAGACAGTTTCCCTTCATTTCCACTTTGAATGTATCTGGTGCCCTCAAGTGAAACCAGTGACTCATGCTCCTTCAGAAGCCTCTGGTGATCGTTAAATCAGGAAACTAGGTGTAAGAGAAAACACTTGGCTTTGCTGTCTTGGAGCAAGTTAAAATAAAAATCCTCGGCCATAGGACCATCCTCTCATAATGCATTCCAAGGACTGACTTTATTGGTTGGCCTGTAACATGTTGAAGCCAAGTCTGCTTTGGGGAATTAGAGCAAAGCTGCTGTATCTTACAGACCATGTCAAACACACCTCAGAGGTGGCTGCTGGAAAGTACTTCTGCAGGGAAGGCAGACGGACCACGTCTTCCAGGTCGTACTTGAGCTCTTTGATTTTCATCATTCATTTCCCAAATCTTTGCCAGAACTGAGAGACTGAAATATGCCTTTCATATTACAAGAATAACTCTAAGAAAAGAATAATGACAGGAGCTGAAAAATACATTTTTTTTAATACAGTGAAAATAATTTATTAACTTCCTATTTTTTATACTAGTTGCAATAGCACAGTGGTTTAAGTGTTGCAGTGGCTCTCATAGTGACCTGTGGTTTTCAGTTTGTCCTGTTCTCCTGCATATGAGAAAAAGACGTTAACAAGGAACGACCAAGAATTATCCTTCGTTCAAAGTTTTTGCCCATCATTTCCATGGAAGACTTCTCTCAGTGCTAAAACCAGAATTAGAGGAAGCTTTCCCGTGTAAATCCTACACCACCTCCTACTTACTGGTGGCAGCAGCATCTTTCCTTCTGCTACTTGGGCCAGTAATACAGAGGTGGCAACTGGGAATTCCCCTCCTAAAACTGAAATGCCCTGAATGTCCCATCCCATGTATTATCTCGTGAAAATTTGTTTAAAAAAATAAACAAACAACTTGGATGAAAAAAAAAGTAGTTTTCAATTCTTTTTTTTTTTTTTTTTAATTTTATTTTCTTGGTTTTTTCCCTGTGTGTTTTCTTTATATTTATTTCTTGAACTTCAGCACCTAGACAGCTATGCATATGTGGATTGATGCTTCAGGGAAAGCTGGTAGAAAACACAATGTTTTAGCTCATTATTTTTAATCCAATTAATAGAAACCAGACACTAGGCTTAAATTATCCCTCCTGCCTTTCATCATGAAGACAAGTGTCTTAAACAGAGATGGGCCATTATATATTCTCTATGCATAGACCAGAATACCTAAAAATAGCTTCAGCAGGGAAGCATCGTTGGAAAACCTTATTTCTTCCAGGGTATGTTTGTTTATTGGATAACAACCCTCTCTGTAGAGTATCTTGCTGGAATAAAACACACACATTCCATGAGCCCTAAAAGAAGACCAATAAAAATGAACTTCTGCTGGCTCTGTCAGTGCATAAACACAGCAGGATGCAGCCCATGCCTCCAAAACCTGCATCTTAAATACTTAAGAAAGACATAGGATTGCAGATGGTGTAAGCAGAATAATCAGCACTGTCATAGCAAAGATGTTAATTCCAACTTTTTTCAGGCATTTTCTGGTTTTGCTCAACTAATAGTCTGGTTTTCCTTCCTTTATTTCTTCCCTCATGATTGAGCCCTGAGAAAACCTAAGGTTTTGTCTTAAAACATTGCGTGAGTGGGAATTATGTTGCCTGACTTCGGATGCTGATAATGGAGATGTGGACAGCTGACCTACTCACCCCAGCTCCCTTCATCCTTCACTGAGAGAAACGGGCACATTTTGGGGAGCAATTAATTAACCCTATTTTAAGCATTTGCTTTGTGAATCAAACATTCACATGGGTGAATTTTTTTTCTCCGGAGGGAATCTAAATGGCTAACTGAGATGGGGATGCCTATACTGAATGTGGTTATTTCTCTCTGTCGGTGTCTGCTGCCGTGAAAATCTGCAGCCTGGGGTAGGGGCCCCTTTGGTCTGATGCAGAAGGGTCATTCCTGTCTTCTGGGTGGCTCCTGGGCAGGGAGCTCAAGCATGGGCTCATCACAGAGAGACAGCATGTGTTGCTTGGCCAGTCTTTCATCTGCTAGCTAATGATTTGGGTGGAGAGGATTAGCTAAAACGAGAGACAGGGGACATGGTGAGGGGGACAGTGGAGGAGAAACAAGTTGATGGTGTCTACCTTATGTTTTTCCCTAGAAATTCAAACTTCTTGTGTTTGTCTCCCTAGGCTGCCTTGACTGTTGGGGAAGAGATTACAAAATAAATAATGGAACAACTGGAACCATCCACCAAACAGCTGCAATGACAACAGTGGGCTACTTCCCAAGGGCTGCTTGGGAAACGTGAAAGAAAACCTTGCATTGCACTGCCAAATCTAGGAGAACATTTTTGCGAGACTGAAGCCATGATAGCTCACCCCAGTCGCATAATCACATCCTTCCCTTCACTTACTCTTATTACACAGTGGTATGGATTTGATTATTCTGTCAGCAAATACCCTACATCCTTGAAATGGATGAGTATGACATGTTTGGAAACGTGGAGAATGCCAATAGGTTAAACATAATTCACATAAAGCTAATAAAAAGAACAAAAATAATTTACATATTAATCACAGAGTTCTAATCTGCCAGAAGACAGCAGGGAAATTGATCTCTTGCAAGTACGGACTGAGAAAGTAGGCTGAAGAGGGAATTGAGCTCAAAGACAGGACATGGCATGACTTTCATCACATGCAGCCTGAATTTAAAAGCTACCAATTTGGTAGGGAGAAATCCATTAGCCACAGTGCATCAGTCGTTGCCAGATACGTGGGGATCCCATAGCTGCTCTGAAAAAAGTCACATTGACAGGGACAAAGAGCTGCTTATACACTGGTATCCATGAGAAATCCCATATAACCTTAGTGAGACAGACACACACTACGGTCATTTTAAAAATGACTTGGTAAATTACAGAGTCAGAAGTTAAAGAGCAGCTCAGAAATACTAGTTGATCTTGTTCCTGAACTTAATGATTATTGTATCCTTTATTAGAAAGGCTCTCCAAACAGTTGTCACGTGTCATGTGCGTGAACTCAGGCACACGGTCCTGGCAGCCGAACATCGTATTTGTGTACGTGTGTGTGCACATGTGGTACATACACTGGAAAAAGGATGAGCTGAAACTAATGACTTGGCTTCTGGAATTAAGATTCCCAGGGAGGCTAATTACAGCATACCATTGCTAGTAAGCAGGTATAAGACATGGAAGTACACACAGAAGTATTGTTAATACACCAACACAAACTGCTATGTGCAGTGCACACCTCTGCAGACTATTTGGGTTTGATCGTACAGAGATTCTATCTATCAGCAGAGTATCAATGATGCCATCATTTCAGAAAAAAGGAGTCCTTGACTCACGAAAGGCAAAATGATGGAATTTGGCCACGGCATCTGCCCTCCACTGATTCCCCTAATGCCAACAGTGTCGGGCCATTTATATTTTGAAATCTTAACTATTTCACCAGTTCCTGCCCTTGAAAAGTCATTACTGTAGCATTAGATCATGTGCTTTTACTAGTTTATGAACCTTGCCTAAGTTTTTAGCTGAAGTTTTCCATATGGGTTCAGTGTCTCAAACGACACAGCCGTCTGTTTTGTAGGCTCTGTTGAGAACAGTCTCGCTGTTTCTGAGAGGGGTGGTTAAAATAGCGACTTTTGCTTATTTCAGAGGGCAAGAAAAAAGATTATGATGACTTTTTTTGAAGTGGTCCCATGCCTTGTAGGAGACTGTGAAATTTAGCAAGGTGACACTTCCTACTTTTAAGACTATCCATGCAATTTTAAGGCTTAGTTTTTCTATACAGCTACCACTACCTTTTTTGACAGAAGTATGATTTCAGCCCACCTTCTAAATTAGAAAGTCTAAACAAAAGAAGGCAACGGTCAGCCAAGGAAAAATGAGTCTTAACCTTTGTTTTCCTTTGCCTAAGCATGCACTGCACGAACCAGTGCTCTCGAAGTAGGGGCAGTCAGTACACAGGGAAGCAAAGAAGATGCTGAGAAGAGGCAAGCCCTACAACAAATCCAATATCCTTAGCATTAATGCATAGATCCTCCGGTATAAACAATGCACAAAGGTAGAAAGTAGAGCTTTTACTTTATACTGACTAATATAACCAGTCATTTTTTATCCATCTCAGAGACTTGAGAGCCCCAGGAGTTGGCCTTTTCGTGTGAATGCCAGCCATTCGCGGTCATGACCTATGATACACGCAACACGCATTTTAATTTCGAGCAGACTTTTGAGGCACAACTAGCATTGCCCGAGGTCCAGTCACAGTAACAAAGAGATGTTTGAAAACCGTTTTAAATGACAATCCTGATGACTCCTTCTTTCCTGATCCTGCCTCACCTGATCGGAGGGCAAGGAAGGGGAGAAGGCAGTCTGGAAGGCTGGCTTTCCGACTGTCAGATGCAGGGGTGGGCTGGGACCCCACACATATGGAATTGGGTTTTACAAGGTGTACAAACCTTGGTAGGCACAGATGTAGGTTAGAAAATAGCATGTATTTCTTTTATTGCCTGCAGAATGCATAAATAAGTACATGTATTGGCAGAGGTCAAAGGAGCCCACTTCAGATCCACTTAGCCTGTGATGGGCTGCAGTTTGCAGGAAGGGACTAAACTAAAGACCTCCAGGTTTATGAAGGACTCCTCATGCTGAAGAATGTCACACCCTCAGGTTTTCTCCTGCCTCCTTCTGTGGCCTGTAATTTGGACCTATAATACAAGACAGGCCAGGGTACTTCAGTAGTTACCCTATTGAGAACAGCTGTTGCTTCAGGCACTGCTGACATAGATAACCATGGGCCAGCACGTGCTTTATTTAGTCAAATTAGGTCTGTCTGATGCTGCATAAAATCCCATTGAGACAGTTTATTCAGCATAAGCCAGGCCAGTGACTTTGGCTAAACGTGCGTAAGAAGATAACAGTGGAAAAGAAGAAAGTCCATCAAACTCAGAGGTTATGTCCAGGACTGGTTGGTTGTGGGTGCTTAGAAAAGAGTTTAAAAAACAACTTGGCCAGGGTGATCCTTTTCCTAAAATATCCTCCAGCCTAACCAGTTATCCACTTCTTGAACCTATATGAGGTTTAAAAGTCGAAGGACCAAAGTTTGCAACATTGCACTGCGTTTGAGATGTCTAAAAGAGATCAGTGTTATTCTGAAAAGCTGGACACAGTTCTGCAGGTATGGAAATAGCTATATTTTGCTACAATTTACCCATTAAACTCACTTTAGAGTTGGGCCTCCAATAGGATTTTAAACTACTCCCAAATTAAGTCCCTGAAGTAGATTCTGTTAGCACCTAGAGCAATTTAAAAGGCATTTTCAAATACCTGCTAAACTATAGCCACAGTCTCTCAGAAAACCTGAGGGTGGGAACAGGGAAGAATTATGGCTGAACCCAGGAAATATTTTCTCTCCCCCAATGTTGACAAAGAGTTTGCACAAACGCTGACACAGCCTAGAGAGGGAGGAGGACTGTCTTTTAGTGCCCTGGAGCCCTTGTCAGAGTGGAGTGTGAGGTTGCTTAGCACCAAGGGGGAAGATGGTCCATCTCTCTAGGAGATAACTTGATTTCCACCCACTTCCAAGTCTAAGCACTGCAAACCGTCCCCTCTGTCAGTGCAGCTGGATGGCGAAAGCCCACGCTACCTCTCATGGGGTCTCTGAGCCTCTCTGGGGAATGGGAAGGTTGCCCCAAAAGGCAGCAAGCTCCATGGTGTTTCACAGAATCGTAGAATCATCAGGGTTGGTGAGGACCTTTGGAGATCATCCAGTCCAACCCCCCCTGCCAAAGCAGGGTCACCTACACCAAGTTGTACAGGATCGTGTCCAGGAGGGGTTCATGTCACTCAGCGCGTCTGGATGGGATGTAGCGACACTGACTGGCATTGAGTCTAGAAGAGCTGGTGGTGAGAAGGCAGGAAGATAAATGGATGCACTCGACGTGTCTCTTGGAAGAGCTGAAGTAGAAAGAAGCGACTTGGACCCACAGCTTATCGTAACTAATCTCATATCTTTTTATGCCCTGTCTGAGACCAAACAAGTATTTCGGATGGAGCATTTGGCCTGTAGATCAGTGCAGCCCTCAGCCAGGGCCAGCCAAGGCAGGTTCTGTTTCAGGAAATGGGAAAGGCACTCTCTGCCTCTCTAAAGACTTCTCCACAGCTGTCGCTCGTGGCAGAGGGAAGGAACCAAGTTGCACCAGGCAGTACACATTTTTTGAATAGTTTTTTGTCCTGTCAACAGCTGGTGGCTTCTGTTCACAGTCAATAGACTGCCAGAGCTGGTCTATTTTGGGTCTGTATTTGCCCCCAGTCTGACTCCGGTGGACTGTGAGGCAGGGGTTCAGTTCTACTCACAAGCCTTTGGAGTCAGAAGAAACCTGTTTCCAAACCATCCGGGAAATGGAGCAAGTAGTCAAACAGAATAATCTTCCTTGTGTGCACCTCTCCTCCCTGGAAAGCAACCAGGGTTGCCCACCTCTGAGCCCTGTCCTGTCCTGTGCTTGGAGCTCGTTTGTTCATACTTGCAAAGTTCAGCTGAATTTAAGTCTTCTGAATTTCACCCCAGTGAGTAAAACAGAAACAAAAGTTTCACTGAACTTTCCCCTTCCTTTCCACCCTGGTCTGCAGGTGAAGGCTACTCCCTCCCTACGCTTGTATGCGGGCTTTAGCTGGCGATAATGACACCGAGCAGGCTCAGAGAAGAGATGTGGATGGAGCAGCACTGCAGCGCATCCTGCATTATAAAATGATGAGATTTTCTATTAAGGTCACTTTGCCCATGGGAGAAGTTTGGAAACCCTTCCTCCAGCCTCCCACAGCCACATAACGATGTTACCTCCTCAAGAACAAGAGACTTTCCCAATTTTGGGCACCCGGAGGCGCGCACCAGACAGAAGAAGCATGCCCCGCTACTGAGCCACGCTATGGGGAAGCAGGACTGGTGCTCAATCCTGCAAAACCCAAGAACTATTCAGGCATTTCTGAAGAAGACAAAGCACCTTTCTGAGGTAACTGGTTTACCTCAAGACCTGTCTATTTGAAGTCTGGTCTTCTCCCGTCAGCTTTGCACGTGCCAAACTCTTGCATCTCTAATAAACACTTGCACAGGCAGAACTGAAGCCCAAGCCCACAGTTTGCATGGAATTACACAGCAGACAACTGCCGCTTGCTTTGGCTGTATGAGTGCCTGAAAATCTGAGAGGGGAATATCAAATAAGTGTCAGGCAGCGTACATGATCGTTCCAGTGTAAACTGGGGTGGTTCAGTTCTATAGAGAGCAGAATAGGTTTGGTTTGATTTGATTATGACAAAGCTCTTTCCAACGTGAGTGGCTTTATCTTGCTAAACTTAACAGAAAGAGACTGACAAGGCGTTTCCCTTGAACTAGGGTTTTCTGAGAACTTCTGGGCCTTTATTTCAAATGTGCTTCCTGGCCGAACAAGAAGCTTTGTTCTGTAAGCAGAGACATAGTAAATACAGGAGCTCTAGCCAAGGAGACACCGGTTGAAGAGTGGTCAAGCCTCAGCCCAGTCTGGTGGAGGTGCAGAGGAGCCAGATTTTGGCTGGGAATGTCCTGACACCCCACGTGCCAGCAGCATCCAGGGCAGCGGAGGATGAGGGGACCTGCGATCCTGTTCCTCTCCCCTCAGCTGTAGCCGAGGGCAGGAACATTTCTGACTCTGTGTCTGTTTGGTCCACACAATGTTACCTAGGGATTGCACAGGGTACAAGGCTACGGGGCATCACACTCCACATCTGCTTTCTATTCCTGAGCCTGACGGCTTTCTCCCTGACCCACACATCTCAGAGTGGATGCAGCTGTGAGAGCTCGTGTGCGGTGACCAAAGTCCTGTCCCCAAAGATGACAACAGATGGACAGGGACACACAGGTGAGGGACTTAGGAAGACGATAAAATGGCTGGTGTCTGCCTGCTCTGATAGCCTTTTCCTGGCTCCCTTTTGCTTGAACAGCTTAGATGGCATTGAATCAGCTTGTTTGTTACTTCACAATTTTCCTGACTATCAGTACCAAAGAGCATAACACACTGACCCAGCTCATGCTCTGCCAGGATTTCTGGGGGAGCACACTACAGATGGGACTTTTAGAAATGCAGGTAGACTCTGCCATTGATGTTTCTCATCCACTCGTGCATGACAAGATATAGAAACCAATAATTGATTATACTACAAAGGCAATGAGAGAACTCCATCTTTGTGATCCCTGGGGGCCAGATTTGCTGCTGGGTCCAGGCAGCCCTCTGCCAGGAGCCTTGCCAGGCAGGGATGCTGCAGGAGCCAGCAGCTCCAGCCCCAGACCAGCACCTGCCAGGGAGGAGGTGTTGGAGGAGCTGGAAATGGGATCGCCGAGGAAGCCCAAAAAGTGAACTCAGTTGCTACCTCCTGTTGGGAGGAGGTGTAGGAAACTGCTAGCCCTTCTCCAGCTGACCTAAGCCAGGCCTTTGTGCTAGCAGTGGCAGATTTTAAAAACAAATCGTGCTGATCAGGAATATAGTTCTATAATGAAGTATGCAAGACCTGGCAACATTGCCTGCGTGTTTCTTATAAAACTCAAATAAAATCAGCAAAAGAATTTCAGTGTATCATCTGAAAAACCTGCCTGAGTCCCATCTGGTACTTCAAAACAGCATCTCCGAGTACTTATGGCTGCGGATCTTCCCGAAGGATCTCCCCTCCCGGTAGCATCCCACCACGGGGCAGGAGGCAGAGCAGGACCGCTCACCACGTCCTCTGAGCAAGGCAGCGGTGCGGACCGGCAGCCAGCCACCTCCTCATCTGTTGCTAAGGGAACATGGGGAGATGAGCTATAATTATACCAATAAAGTGTGAGAGACAGCCAGAGCGAGAGAGATATGGAACGGGCATTTGTGACGGTTCCTTCTTTATTTTTATTTCGTTTATTTCTTTGTAAAGCACTGACAGAAGGCGTCCAAAACATTTCACGTGTCGGTGGATGACTGAAATGTAAGCGGGGCCTTTTGTGCAGAACCGCCAGCATCTTCTTAAACACAATGGGATGAGAAAAAGTGGTAAACTGCAAAATTTATCCCAGGCACCAGCATCTTTCCAAATGAAATGCATAGAATCAGCGCACTTAAGAAAAAGGGGCAGAAGGGAGGGAAATGACATTATTTAGGGCTAGGTTGCACCCTGAGGAAGGGAAGTCCCCTACTCTGAACATCAGCTTGTGTAGCTTTGCATAGGGAATTAGAATCATAGAATCATTATGGTTGGAAGAGACCTCAAAGATCATCAAGTCCAACCGTATACCCGATGCCACCATGCCTGCCAAACCCACTAAACCATGTCTTGAAGCGCCACATCTAAACGTTTTTTGAACACCTCCAGGGATGGTGACTCCACCACCTCCCTGGGGAGCCCGTTCCAATGCCTAACGACTCTTACAATGAAGTTCTTCCTAATATCCAACCTGAACCTCCCCTGGCAAGGGGGAGCACAATCAAATTGTCCTGTTTCATCCAGGACCTTCCTAGGGAGGAAACATCTCAGGATGGCAAAACAGCCTGGAGATGTTATTGCATGTCCCACCACCTTCCAAGAGTCCATTATTCGGTGCAGGTAACCCATCCTGCCCTGGCTATGGGAGCCTGGGACACTCTCACGTCGTGGTCCCAGTTGGTGCTTAGGCTTTGGGGAAGGAAGGCAACCGAATCACACCATGGTGCCTCAACCTGTTGCTGTCTCGCCAGGGAATCCAGCACAGCCTTCCACTTCATTGAATAAACAATTTCCCAATGTTTTTAATCATTGTTCAACAATCTTTACAACAACATATTTTTCCTTTGACCTAACCCACTCTCTTTCTGGAAGAATACAGTCTGTTACTCTGAACTTTACCCTTCTGAACCACTTAATGCAAGTTACAGGGAGATGCTCAATCCGGGAACAGACTGAGTCACTCCCATGGGGGTAGGTGCCTGGATTAGTAGGACACTAGCAAAGAATGTGCTAAAAGGAAGGGGGAAAAAAGAGGGGGAGAGAGAGGTTAGAAGGCAGTTACAGATATTTAACAATTAGCGAGTTCAGTAGGAGCTGCTGACTTAGAAGGCATTGCACCTCACAGAAGTGGTGCTGTGATCTGCACCTCGCCAGGGACAACGCAGCACTTCCAGCGTTTGAAAGCCGAGCACAATTCCCTGTTGTACTTGTAACTGCAAGGGAACAAACCACCACAGTGACTATTCCTTGTGCCCAGAGGCGCGGTTAAAGCCAGGCAATGCCGTTCACATGGCCTGAGCTCCGCTCCAGCCCTGTCTGTGTTCAGGGTCAGCCTTGAGCAGCCGGTCTTGTCTGCACAGCAAAGGGCAATGCCCACGGGGCCCACCAAACTGATAGGCTGGCACGCGCATTTTTTTCCATAAATTCTTTGTTTCCTCTACATTGCTACTATATCAGTACCATTCTGATACTGCTAGGGAGGGGGCAATGTCAGGGTAGCTTGGAAAAAGAAAAAATAAGTATACACCCCCCAAATGATAATATGCAACATCTATTGAGTATTTGGTCAGATCAAATCTCAGATCAACAGACAGAGCCCTGCTGATTTCACCCAAATTGTAGATGACCTTTCAATACTGCAGTACGGCTATGTGCTCGGTATCTGCACATACGTCTGCCATCACTGCAGGAAACAAAAAAGGGCAAATTCAGCTCTGCTCTAACTCTGCCAGACCAGGCGGCACTCCAGCGAGGAACCTGGCCCTACATGGCTACACTACGCTGGGAGCCAGGGCGCTTGCTACCGTCCCTTTCTCTTACTGTCAAACACATGTAGTCGTGCACACACTTTACTTAATTACTGACCTTAATCAAGCATGTCAGTACAACGCAGTTCTCTCAGATTCCTTTTAACTTACCCATGCTGAATGCTTGGGGTGAAGCTATTCTAAACAGTTTGCATAATTTCATATGTGCCATTCCCAAGAAACACTGTGCATTTTAAACAATACGAACTGGGCCAGAGAGCTAATGAAGTTAAATGAAGCTGGCAAATGATAGTGAACTGGACATGATTTAGCAAATATGTCCTGAAAGGACAATATTTATGAAGGCAGAAATCTAGCTGCGTGTACTGCGGGGAAGCTTTCTGCAAACAGATGACTGTGGTTCCCAGGATTTCAGCTATCAATCACGCCTCTCAAAAAAAAAACCCTTTCCTCCTGAACAATCCCTCTACACTTTCAACCCTAAACTCTCCCTTCTCAACAGGCAGGGAATTAAAGTGAAAATTAATGTAACCTCCACAGGAAAAGCAAACTTCTTTAGCCTCATTCGTCATCTCTGAGACTGAACAGTTCACATTCATTCAAGTACACATGAAATCACCTCTTTTTCTGGCAAACCCCGCTTCTCTCCCCCTTGTCACCAACCTCCACATTTTTTACAGGTCTCTAGTGTCTCACAGCCTTTAGTTCTGGTAGGGAGCCCAGGTCCCACCTGAGTATTCACCAGTTTGACTTTTCCACACCAATTTGATTTTTCCACATGGGGCTGCTCAGAGCAGGAGAAGCAGCCCGTGGTTGAAGCACATGAAATTTCAGCCTGGAGCCAGACCAAGTACCGGGCGAGGCAGTTTTTGCTGGCAGTTGGAGAGAATCATCACCCTGGTGGTTTGGGGACCATGTGCCTGTGCCACGCTGCTCAGCCAGTGTTCAGCAAGGGGGGCAATGGGGATCACTCATCTTTATCCCTTGCTTCAAGAAAAGCCCATGGGATGATGCCGAGGAGATTATTTAACTTGACAGAAGGCAAATACAGAAAAGCTGTTGAATGTTTATCATCCTTTTACACGCAAGAGTTGTGAACAGGCTTAGTTTAAATGCAGAAGGGGAAACAACCAAGGCGCAGGTTGCCCGATGAGAGGGTTGTGGACTTCAGGCTTCAGGAGTGCCCCAGCTCCCCTAGAAGAGCTGGAAGAGGACTGTGAGCAAAGAAGTCTCTGTCAGGGCATCAAGGCATGGGCCAATGCCTGGAGCGATGTCTGCGTAAGCGCAATGCTGATCCAGGTGTGAGGAAGAGTGATGTAGAGGGAGGCTACAGTGAGGACATCCCTCCCTGTCACCCTAGAGAAGAGTGATTGAGCAGAAATGGAAAACCCTATAAACAAAAATACATACAGATGCTTTTAGTGCTTTATCTATACCTAAAGACTTCTTGTGCCTGCTAGAATAAAGAGCAGCTGGGTTTGTTTGCTTTCCTCTTCACACTCTTTGGGATCTATTGTCTGTAGCATCATTCATCACTGAAACAAGGGATGACAAACCCAGAGTGCCCTCTTAGCTGGCGATGGGAGGAGTGTTTAAGGGAGTTGTTGTATCTTCCTTCTCAGGTCAGTTCTGGATATAGAGGGAAAAAACCCACACACTTTCCAATGTGATGCTTACAGCTATATCTGAAGGCCACTGGAAACAATTAAAGTCTTCCCCTGGATCTCATAGATTTTCTAAAATAAAAGGCCAACAACTCTATCTCAAAGGTTCATGTTTTCTCAGCAAGTTTTTCTATTTTCTGTCTTCCCAGTTACAAATACAATTCGACGTGCTAAAGGGAGACTGGCTCAAGACTGGCATCTTGATCCATTTTGAGCAAAGCAAGGCTAACAGTGATTGAGGAGAGTCACGGAGGAGAACAGATCAGAGATGTACTGTTCTCTCAGAGCTAAGCAGCATCCCTGCCTGAGCTGGAAACAAGTGTTGTCCAGTATGGCCCTTTCCAGCAGCTCTTCTGGTTGCAGTTATCGGACAAAGGGAGAAATTTCAGACTTTATTTCTTTGGGAGAGAAATGGAAGTTGCAACTGCGTTTGTTCATTTATCTGCAGGAGTAAAAGCAATGAAAGTGATACTGGAACCTAGACAGATACAGACAGAGATCAAACAGAGGAGCAGCTGGATACATGACACAAGCAAACACTTCTGAACAGGGCAACTCCTGACCTTTTGAGTCAATACTCAGAGGAAAAGGACAGCTGAACAGTGACAAAGAAAGGAAACATTTCCAACCTCTCTGAAACATCCCTCCCTAACGTCTCTTTCATATCCCACCGATCAAGGCCTCTGAACCAGTAAATCACCGTGTACCAAATTACGGGCTTTCCTGCTCAGGGTAACTTTATGGCTCTGATCAGTCTAGTGGAGCAGAACATTTATTTTTTTTTTGAAAGTCAGCTTAACCTGATGGTTAGACTTCCTAGACTGCTAGAAAGTGTTCATCATGCAATCCGTTTGTGTTTCCAGGCACAGGCAGTCAACAGATGCAGGGCACCACTTGGCTATGAGCTAAGCAGAGTGATCGTGTCACAGGAAACCAAAGATGCTTATTATGAGTGAACCCCTACACACAGTGATTTGCTCCTTGCTTACAGGTAATTTTAAGCATTTGCGCTTGTATAGCATAACTGCTGCATTGAGAGATTGTTTTCAAAGTCCCCTGCAGTACAGAAGAGAAGGAGCTGCACCTATAACTCTGCACTTCACCGCTCTGACTACAGCTGCACTGTGTGACCCCGTGTTCTGGCAGAGGGATCTAACTCAGGACCCACCCCAGCACCCCCCAGACCCAGTGACATCGAAGGTTGAACCCCACTGGGGTGAGGTGCCTTTTGGGCAGCAGTGACCCTGTCACACAGTGTGCAAGTGCATCTCTCCGATACACCCCCATGGGCGTGAGCTACCAATTACCTCTAGACCTCAAAGACCCAGCCTGTAAGCCTTTGGCATGACTAACCGCCCTTGTCCGCCCACTCCCTACCCCTGCAGTACGTTCATTCTGGAAGTCTGGCTGTTAACAACTGTGTTTGATACTTCCTAATTTACTGTAAGCCAAAGCTTAACCACCTCCTGACCCACCGTGTTGCATATGTTGGAGACCCACAGATGGAGAAGACAGTGTTTACTGCGTGCTTGAGTGCATCACAGCTCCCATTTCGAGGCAGGGCAGTCCAGCCCCAGCAGCTTTCCCATGTTGGACAACGCTGCTCTCGTTCCAGATAGAGGCACACTCCGCTGGCAGCGGTAAGAAAACTTTCAGGACAAACTTTAGGTATATATTGCGTATTTACAAGACTGTACTGATGATTGTTTATCTACAAACACAATACACATCCCGTTATTCACAGAGCGCTGCATCCATCTGGGAAAAAAAAAAAACTAGTTTTTGGAACAAAGCATGATTTTCTTTGCTTTTTTCCTCAGCAGCAGCTCAAACAGAAAGAAAGTGGACGACTGTTCTTGTAAAGAAAATGAAAGAACCATTCTTGCACCCTTCTTTCTGAAACTGCTTAGAGACTGACTTAAGCCAAGTCAAAGGCTGGCAATTGAGATCTCTCCTTTTGAAGCAGTGGTGTCTCCTCATTGTGTTGCTGTATTTAACTCCAGGTTTTCAGAAAAACTCCATGTTGATACAGCAGTACACACATGAAATGCCAGGTAAATAGTGGAGGAAGACAGAGAAAGGAATTTACACTAGAAAAAATAGGAGAGAGAGAGAGTTCAATAAAAAAAAAGTTGTGTTGCTGTATTTACCTCCAGGTTTTCAGAAAAACTCCATGTTGATACAGCAGTACACACATGAAATGCCAGGTAAATAGTGGAGGAAGACAGAGAAAGGAATTTACACTAGAAAAATAGTTTTCCTTCATAATGCTGGAGCATCTGTCATAAGGAGAGAGAGAGAGTTCAATAAAAAAAAGCAGGAACTTCTACGGCAGTTCTGGACCAGGAGTTAATTATTGCACTTCCAAGCATGGATGGGAATTACCATCATTTCCAGTCATTTCCAAATGACTGTAATTGTGTATACCTCGGGAAGAGGCAGGTTTTCACGTGTTACCTAACCTGTACGTTTCTGTCCACAGCAGGCTGAGCAGGAGTGGCTCTTGGCATCCCAGGCTTGGGTCACAACGTCATCGTGGAAATACTGCTCGGACGATATTGTTATGAAATCGTACTCTCATTCAGAGGTATTTTTTGAAGAATGAACAAAATGCTAAAATAGGCAAATCTCACCAAAGGGCACTAGTGGCTCTAAAGCAAGTATATATATGGAAGTGTGCATATACCTTCAAGACACGCATACCTATACATAACTATGTATGCACTAGGTGTATCTTGTATACCTGGAGGAGTTAGATAGGAATGTTACTAAACAAATGCTAAACCAATGCAGTCAGTCTTTTCTGGAGAAAAAAATGTCAAGTCATATTCTCATGTAGAGAGAAGTTGATCAAATCCAGAAGAAAAACAAGGAATAATATTGGCCTTGAGCTGCACCAGGTTTTCCAGCCTCTGCCACGTGTGTTGCCCACGGGGCTGGCGAGCGAAGCCATGGCCGAATGTGTATAACACCGTAGTGTTGCAGAGAGGCAGGGCAATGGGTTGGGGTATTCAAGACCCAGAACAGGACAGGACTCTCTAGACCCTCCTTTTTTTCTAGTTCAGAAAAAAAATAAATATCAACCCCTCCATGGATCATTAGGGCCAAACTTCTGCCTCTCCCTGGATGCATTGAGGAAATCAGTCTCCACAAGAGGATTTCACCTGAATTTCCCCCCCCCCAGCCTTCCTGCCCATCATTCAGCCCCACATGCTTTTCCTAGAGATGATGTAGTGGAGTGACTCGCAGATGAGTGAGAACTAGGGGAATCCTGCTTCCATGTTTAGCTCCTGACTCAGTATCAGACCTTGGAGAAGTCACTTGACCTTCACAGACAGCACTCAGCCTCAGTGGAAAATGGGGAGAGAAAACCACAGAACACTGCTTTTGCTGAAAACCAGCAAACCTGCTTTTCTGGATGGAGAACAGCTGTATATTTCCATCAAAACAAAGCGTGGTTCATCAGATCCATCTGACTGCTACCACATCAAATCCTTTATTAATTTAATCGTTTAGGAGGCTCTCTCTTGGTTTATGGTCACTAGATATAAGGGGGTTGGTTTGTTTAGAGAGAGGAATATAACTGTGCTAATTGCAAATGAAAGTCCTCCTGCTCCTAACAGCAGTTTCTCACTTTCCTATTTGGGCATTTAAAACACAAAGTGAATCTTTGTCTCATCTTCAAGTAACACCCCATGAAAATAAGAAAAAAGAAAAAAAAAACCAACCCACAACTAAGTTGTTCACATTATAATGGCTGCCATAATTGCATTTAAATGCAATACACTTTTGCTGATTAGTTTGCATGCGACAGAAACAAGAGAGTAAACAAACACTTAACGAGGGCTTTATTTTGCCGTGTAGTAATTGCTGTTCATCAGAACTATTGTGGTGGAGGTATACGTCAGCTGAATTGCTTTTCTTTTTATTGAAAAAACCAGGAAAATGTAATTTATTTCTGTACAAGACCCTCTAAAGATAGCACAATCTGAGAGTTTCCATCAAGAGTCAAGTGGATTCAAACACATTTTGGCATTCCAGCACCCCCCTTCCCACATTTAAGCTGCTATTCTCATGTGCCTGTTACTAAATATAGCAGCAGCTCTTCAGATTGACGGGAGAGGTTCTGATCCTGGCTCCTGGGCTTTGCTTCATACGCTCCTAATATGGTAGAGCCCTGCAGCCGAGTGAGCGCTGGGGGAGGACTCGAGAGGGTAAACTGGGTCCGCAGGATCGTATCCCTCCCCAGTTAACCACGATATGGGAAAACGGAGCAGCAACAGCCACAGAGAAGCTGTGCCTTATAACCTTTCGGTGTCTTGGCTCCGGATCAGCTGTCAGCGAAGCCGACTGCCTTCTCACGAAAGCGCACGACTGCGCCATACCGAATGACGCCAACCTCGGGCTGACACCAGCACCGAGTGTTCCCACTGTGTCCCCCCTCTCTCACAGCAGCAAACCAGGGTACAGAAACAGCTGGTGAGGGCAAGAATGCTGACAGTGTTTGTTGTGAATGTGTTTTAGGCTCATAAATGGACATGTAAAGCAACTTGGGGGTCATTTTAGTCACCCTCCCCAGCCTAGTTTTATGAGCAAGACAAAGCTTGTACGCAGTGCTGGCTCGCACATCTCTGTCACGGCACTGAGCTGTGGAGGCCATGGAGATAGAGCCTGGGAGATTATTTCAGAGAGCAAGAGTTGATTTCATCTACAACGATTTGCCAATGTTTTTATTACTAATTTTAAAATCTTTCCTGCGTGACTGCATGAGTGTAGCAGGAGTCCTTGAAGCCACAGATCCTGGAACTCAGTCAACAGAGCTACAAGGAAGAAATTCGCCTCTGTGCAGAGGGTCGGCGGGTTTGCTTGAAAAAGCTACAAATGAGGCAGGGGCCTTTTGCTGCCCCTCGTCCTCACTTACGAGTATTTTTGCTCCAAAACCCATTCTCCAAAGTCCCAAGCACCTCTAGCTCGATCAACATCTCTGCTCCCTGTGCCGTCACTCGGCAGACACCAGGGCGCTCTGCAAATGCACCGTTTGGGACTGTCAGCTGCAGGTGGTGGTTTCCCAAACCATAGGAGCATCCTCTGGGCACACAACAGAAGCCCTCATTTACACACTCCCAGCTCTGTGGAGGTTTATGGGCAAATATATTTTATAAGTTTGTACTGTACAAAGGCCAGCCGAAACAGAATTCGTGATGGAAAAGGAAACTTTGAAGCAGCAGCAAAGTGTAACCAGTTACCAGTACAAAAGTGGAGAGGAGAAGAGGGAAGAACTTCTTTGGCACAAAATTGACTGTTTAGAAATGTATCATTTATAGCACATTGCATCCATTCTTAAAAGGTCGTGAATACCACTCATTCCTTTTTATTGATGGGAGGGAGAGGACACAATGCACAGAGAATGGAAACAAATTATTCATATTGCTAGGTAGGTAGGAGACCAAACATCCCAAATTCTAAAATCTTTGGATAAAGGACATCTCTAGCAGGGTCTAATGCTCAGGGAAGCATTTACATCTTGAAAACATTTCTATCTTTGTGGCTGCTGTGGGTGGATAAGCTCCTGTAACTCTGGTAGGTAAAGGCAGATGGGAAATCCCTGCAGGAACATCTTGCAGTATGTTAAAGCTCCACTGAAGCTTATGGCAGAGTTTTCATCTTTTTATTTTTCTGTGTTTCATTTCCACTATCAGTGATGCATGAAGGAAGCTAAAACTGCAGATAAATAGAGGCTCCTGTTGCTCAGGTTCCCTCCGTACTGAAAGTGACAAATACACATTATTTATAGTCAGAATAAGCCAGTAGCTATGGTGTGTGTTCCTACCACCATAAATTGAATAAATAGCTTGCCCTAGACCACCTTGTTAAGCCCCACTGCAGCAAACTCCTCTTTATACATCGAGCCAACCTACCAGCTAGTGTTCATCAACAATAAATCAAAAGTGTGATCTAAAATATCTGTCTTCAGAAGGTAAACTGAAGCGGGCTACCAGAAAAAAGGTGCAGATCAGAGGTATCGCTCTGAAACAAAATAGTGTACCAGTGGCTCTTGGAAATGCTCACCGAGGGAAGATAATCACCTCATGTCCTTCAAGGTAGCTTAGGTATGCGTTTAGGCAATGCAGAGCATCTAAGTTTGACAGTATGAACATCCCTTCACACAGCAGGTTTTTATTGATCACCATCTCAGTTGACTTCATTCATTGCACTGTACATCATTCGTATTTTCATGCAAATACCTGTTTACTCAGGATTACTAGCAAGTCAGAAAAGCCTAACTTCATATATCTATATAAACTGCATATATGGATATATAATTCCATATCAAAGGCAACATTTTGTTGTTTTTTGAATGTTTATCTTCTTTAGACAAGATCTCAACAAATACGAAAAACAGTTCAATCTACTTTTGGAATGTTTAAGCAGAAACGGAGTTTCCAAGCATTTCTTTTCATTCTTGCTTCCCCAAAACAAAAGTTAGGCAACTAAAAAAATGGGGAGGGCAAAAAACCCCAAACCTAAATAAACAAACAAACCAATGATTACATAAGGTGGTGGTGCCAAATCCAGGCTTTCTACAGAAAAGTCTGATTTAAATATCAGCCTGCTATGTTTGTTTCCAGGTCCCAGAGTTAGATTGGTGAGTGCTGGGAGTTGCCCAAAACCCATAATGAAGTTGATGAGGTAGATTAGGTAGAACAGACTCCAGAAGCAACTAGAAATAAGTGAGATATTGCTGATGCCCTCTGCACAGCCAGGCAGCCCCCAAATTCTCTCCCAGAGGAAACCTCACCAGGTTTGTCACAGGCAGCTGCCAGGGCAGCACCTTGCAATACTCTAACCTGAAGGTGAGACCAGGGAAAATCAGGATCCTTCCCGTTGCTTGAGGTGTTGTGTCGGAAGATACTGCCTGGAAAGTTCATTAGGTGGGAGCCCAAAAGCCAGTGGATTCTGGAAATGCTCAAAAAAGACCAAACGCACTGGCAAAGGTGGATGCAGTTGGACAAGTCACGACTTGCAACTGCATCTTGGGTTGTTCCTCTTGCCCATCTCCTTGCACCTCGCACCTTCTCTTGCCAGCTTGTCTGCCAGTTCATTCTCATCCAGCCCTCTGTCTTGGCCAGGTTCAGAGGAAAAAGGGAAATTGCACCATCTGGATCAGCTGAGAAAAAGTCACGGAGCAGAATGTCACCAGCAGACTGACAGCACAGCAGCCAAACCACAGCTGCCACGTGAAGGCTCAGCAGGAGCTGCAACAGAGCGGGTCTGGTGGGACGCACCTCCGAGTTTACTGAGAAGGGACAAGCTGAGCTAATGATCAAACCTTGCCAGATCCTGTCAGTAGAGGCACTGAGACCCTCTGATCAGCTTCATTCAAAGTTGTTGGCAGGGGAAGTAAAGTGAGCGATGCCGTTTTGACTTACTCTGTCGTTTGTAGGAAGAAGTCCTGCTCAGAGAGCGGTAACACCTCTAAGTTCTAAATGTGATAGCGGGAGGGCAGAAGCAGCAGCCGAGCCCTCAGCAGTGCTGCTGTGGCTCCACAGCCTCTCTCCAGCAGGAACCCTTGCACTGAGGCCGTAATTACAGGCTGATCAAGACCTATTAAGCAGAGGCCAAGAGGGCGATTGCTTAACCATACTTCTGTAGACATCTACAGTTCTCACCCACAGCAGATCAAAGTGTTCTCTCTTTCCTCTTAATGCACTCACCTCGCAGCCTCCAGTTCTCCTCTCATCCTCCAGTTCTCCTCTCATCCTCCAGTTCTCCTCTCATCTCCATAACCAACACAAAGCAGATCCTGGTACCAGCAAGGCCAGGAAAACACAGAGTTTGGCAGAAGCTAAATACCTGATGTCTTACCCACCTTCCCAAGCACTTGAGCCTGCTGGATGAAGGCTGAGTTGGGCATCTCTTCACGAGGCCACTGCAAGAAAGACAAGCACCGGGCCGTTGTTCGTGAAACTGCTGAATATTTTGACCTTTTAATTCCATTTCATCCCTACAGCTGAGTCATAAAAGGCATCCTGTGCAGAGGAGTCCCTGGTGGAGTGAAGACTTGAATACACAAACTCCTACATTCATGCATTTGGAGGTACTGGCTGGCTTTTTCCATGCCAGAAACAGGCTGTCCTTGAAAATTAAGGTGATTCATCTCAATTCAATCTATACTAAGACATTTTAAAACCACTCATTTACCCTGCATCATATAGACACTTAACACAGGGACATTATTATTCTTCGTAACATACAGTGCTCCTTGGTTCTTACTGGCCTCCTGGCTTAACTCCTAGAAGTTTTATGTTCTTTAATATTAGATGAATAATGTATTTGGTCAATTTTTCTTTTAAACCCTGAACCTCCAATTACAGCAATGTAATCTAAATCAAGAAAGGGATTTGTATGGACTTTCTTACACTGACACGGAAAGCACTCCTTGGTCAGTCTTGGATGTAAGAAATGGTCCTGCCAGATGGATGTAGAGCCTGGCAGGTAACTTTTGTGCATTAGGGACTTTCAGAGGGTATTAGGGCAAATGAGACACATTAAATATAATGCCATCTATCCAGTTCGAAACAGGAAGGATTTAACCATTATCAATCTGTATAATGTCCCAGGGATACGTGTTTAAGATGTCATAGTCCCTCAGTTATTCCGAGTCTGGAAGATTTCCAATTGCCAAATGCTCTTTCTACCTCTTCATATGAGCTGAGACTTCTTACAACCACGGAAAAGCATGTAAATACTAGGATAAAAATTCTCAGCCCATCTCCGAGGCTGAATACTGTGATCCCCATCAGCTCAGGTCTGTCCTGTGTGGAGGACCATGGAGCACGAGGAGGCCAGGGACCTTGTCCAAGGCGGTGGCCAAGCTCTTTCTGTGGCAGCCCTTGCAGGATGCTCCCTCTCAGGGCATGAGGCACACCTGGCCTGGCATGACGAGACTCCACACCAGTGCTGGCAATGTCGTGGAGAAGGACAGGGGCATGGAGGGCACTAAAGCCCTCTAGTAAGAGCCAGGCTTTGCTGCTCTCTCAAGGAAAACATAATTTTGATTCTGCAGAGATGATGTTTGTTCTCTCCAGAGTTGCCTCCCAAGATTTGCCTTCCTGACATATCAAGGTTGGGCATATTTTTTAACAAACTGGGCAATTACACCGACTACCAGAAACGCAGATGCTGGCCGCCAGCTCAAACATTTTGTGAACAAAGAGTGAAGCTTCCCGATGCATTATTTATAACCTGCAGGCTGTAATGAGAGGTTGCTCAGTCTGGGGAGTGAAAGACACGGAGAAATCCAGTAAGAGACCCGGACAGATGAGTTCAGGTGGAGATTCATGAGGCAGCAAGAGAGGGGAAAGGAGATGGAATGGTGGCTAAGGAAGCTTTAAGGCTGCAGGCTTGTGTGATGGCTGAGAGAGGAAAAGAAGTGCTTTAGCAAGTTCTCAGCACTACCCCAACAGAGGTTTTACGTCCTTCTCCAAACGATTTGGACCAAAATCAGCTTTCTATTAGCTGCAGCATCCCTTGCTCCTTCCACTCTCGTATCCCTGACATTCATTGACAGCCACTACTTCTACCTTTACCCCTCCGTTTCTGAGCAATGCCTACCCTTGAATACGTGTGTTCTAGTGACTTCAGCAGCTCCACCATGTCTCTGCCCTCCCTTTGGCAGCTGGTTTCACATCCTGCACAAGCAGGTCAGGTTCCTCTATTTTGTTGCCTAGGTGCCTGGTGTTTATGTGTGCAAACATTTCCATTGTTCCTTTGCAATCATAGCTGAGCTTCGGCAAGAAAAACTCAGTTGACATGGAAAACTGTTAATTTAGTTCACAAGTATGAGATGTGATTGATGAGGGTAGATAATCCTGATATAGGAAAAAAAAAGCTGCCAGTTTGCTTGTTACCATCTTAGGGATAAGTAGTTTCCTACACTTACAGCCAGCGGCTGGCAGTCTCGCTTCTGGAATTCACAAATGTAGAGAAATCCGATGTATTTACTGACAAGGCTCAGCTGGGGGAGGCCGGGCTGACAGGCACATAACCTTATATCCGATCACTCCGATTTCAGGCTTCAGGGCCATGAACGGCGTAGCTCGGGGAGTTGTATTTAAAATACACGGTATGGGGAGCTGACCTGCGAACGCGTGTCTGTGTGTGTGTGTTCGATGCCGAATCACCGCTCTGTTACAACCGCTCAAAAATCTTTCAGGGGTTGAAGTTTGCCAGTTCACACTTAGCTCAACAGAAACGGCAGCCTACGCAGGTCCATTCTGGTCTGTCTTTATTCCTTTCTCATCTCAAGGGACAGTGACAAATTGAAGCCATTCTCTCTTTCGTATCTTATCACTAGTAAAATTCTACAATCATCAGGCTATTTTTTCATGCTTGTGCTCATTTTACAGCTCTGTGATGTTTGTGGGAGAGGCCTCGGGGACTCCTACACCTCGATACCGAGT
>NW_009627351.1:32158-44805 GCF_000690535.1 Cariama cristata | reverse complement strand
CATGGCACCAAGCAGTGCACATTTTCCTTCCCGTGCCTGCCAATAGGACTTATTTTCATCACGGAAAAAACAGCTGTGGAGACGAGGAAGCAACAACCTGACTTGCTCAGACTTTCACCCTCTGGGCTCCAGCCCATACTGTAAGACATTAACTCCTCAGCAGTGGCCGGTGGCAGGTCCTCTTCCCCCACACCCACAGCACCATCCATTCAAAGCCTGTCCGGTAATGAAGCCCATCACGGCAGCTGGCTGGATGAGGCACCTTCCCCGCTGGACTGACTCTGTAATGCTATTTTGGGGCAAAAAGCAGATGATCAGGTTTGTCTCTCTCATGGACTTTGACGCAGATTATCTACAAATGGACCCTGATTTTATTAAAAGGAGTGCAGAACTATATGCTTTTTGCTCTAAGAACTCATTTTGCATTTTTCCCCAGGGAGGTGGTGGACTCACCATCCCTGGAGGTGTTCAAAAAATGTTTAGATGTGGCGCTTCAAGACATGGTTTAGTGGGTTTAGCGGGCATGGTGGCATTGGGTATACGGTTGGACTTGATGATCTTTGAGGTCTCTTCCAACCATAATGATTCTATGATTCTATGATTCTTGTGTTCAGAGGGAACACAAGTAGCAGCTGTGTGTATGGTTGATATGATGCACTGTCATTTGTACAAGGAGCCCGAGCTCAGGGAATTATACTTACTGTTTGTCTGCAGATAGGAAAGATTATTTAAAATTGCTCCTCTATAGTAATCAAGCCAATCACCTTTGACATCAAAAATGATAACAGGAGCTTGCTGCAAAGGTTTGGATCTGGGTACATACATGGCTTAAATCTAATGCCAGTGGAAAACTATTATCTTGTTACATTACACGTGAACTTAAAGCCTTAACAGGCTTGCCTCAGACCCCTAAGTAAAGAATGCCTCCCTCTCAGCAGGTTTAATATGCTCTTTATAACCAAGACATCAAAGGACTCCTCCAGCGGAGCCCACCCGGGATGGCCGTGGCAGGGGAGTGGGGATGCTCTTCCCAGATGAGATGCTGGGCAGGGGGACAGAGCCTGAGCCCTCAGCAGCCCGGCGCTGGGAGCGATGCAAATGGCTCTCCAATTTCATCTCAAAAACTGAGTGCTGTTCCTCAAAGCCAACACCAAATGCATGCAAAGCCTTACGCAAACAGCACAAGGGAGTTACGGACATACTTTCCGCAGCCGCCTGGGGCTGTAAACCAGGGTGGCTCCGCTCCTTCTTGGCACAGGGAAATGCCCTGGGAAGCAGGCACGCCACTCCGGCTGGGGCTGTTGGAAAAGCAAGGAAACCACTGTCCTTGGGAGTGCTGGGAAAACCTGAAAATGTGCACCCTGGGGACTCTTACCAGACAATAACCCCACTTTTTAAAAACCCGTCCTGTCGTCCATAGAGTATGGCCGCGTTGCATTGGCAATAGTGCGGCAGAGAAAAAAGAGCTGGGGCTGGCTGGATGGATCTTTCCAACAAAGAAACTCCCAGGGGCAAACGTTTGTTTCTTACTCGTGGCAAGCTTTTTTCCGTGAAATTTAATTTTCAGATTTTTTTTTTAAATCTCCTTCAAAAGTAAACCTTTTCATGGCTGTTGATACAAAAAAAACAACCCGCTTTTTGCTTATGCCCGCAGACTTGTACAACTTTCATGACCATCACAACTAACTTTTGCTTCAGAAGGAGAGTAAAGAAAACAACTGACATTTATTGGGGTGAGCTTGAAAGTGGCTTTAATAAAAATGACTTTGAGATAAGCTTAAGGCATTGGTATAAATACCAATGATGCAACTGAATGAAAAATAAAGCAATATGGGATTTTTACTTATTTTATTCTTCTCCCCAAAGAGAACTTGCATGAATACAGCACTCTTCTATACCAAGCTACAGAGATGACATTTATCAGATGTAATAATTGTTTCCTCTTACCATATGCAAAAATCCCAACACAACTGAGGCTCTAAGGACCAGAAAACTTATTTTTAATCTGTGTTTTAGTAGATGAATCAGTGCAAATGCATGGCAGCAAAGGTAAATTATTACTTGAACCAGAAGTTTTAGCTTCATCTGGTTCAGTTTTAAAAGTACATTCTCATGTGTTTTTCAGCGTGGCACAAACCTATTAAAACTGTTCTCCATCGACTACGCAAGCTGTCCATGTCACAGAAAAAATGGGCAAAAGTAACTTAAATTGGTGCTATATCCACTAGCTACAAGAACAAAAAAAATGAGTAATTTGTTGAAGATTGGCTTAGGAAGTGATAGGCAGATTAGAAAAACTGTATTGCAGACAAGGTGGCATTTTCTAGAAGGCAGCAGAATAAAAAATTAAAAATTAGCTAGGCATAACCTGGAGTCCAGGATCAAATGGGAGCAGAAAAATAAGAATATTGGTTTAGCAGGTTCATATTGCATTTTAATCAGTCCAGGATGATCTGAAGGTGAAAATGCAATGACCGATTGAGGAGACAATAACTCTGAATATGAGATCAGTACAAAACCAGATACAGACAATGAAGGATAACAATATTCAAATATCCCTTAGAGACTGTCCCGCAGCCCAGCTGCAACCCCCGTGTCAGTCCTTAGGCCAGGACCTCTAAGGGGTCCTCGCCAACCACTCGGTCCCAGACCTCCTACAGACCCCAGGCTCCTCGAGACACTGAGGTCCTTGTGCAAGGAGGATACAGACTCACATGTACAGAAGGGATTCCTCTGTGGATAAAACTCTCTTTCAGATTTCGTAGATAGCATTTCAGCTGCTGGTAAAAGGTGCTGAGGTCCCAGAAAAGCAAGCACATGAACATCGTGCTTTGAAATCACCGCTTCTTTGTTTGCATTATATATGTAACTGAGTGTTGTGCTGGACCAGTCCTTAAGTTCTTGGAAACTTGGTTTCCCTGAAATAATGCAACTTGCTTTCCTCTCCCCTTTTGCAGGGTTGTCCTTTCAATGTAGAGTTTTGGGGGCACAAGATTTCAGGTACAGCAGCATGTAGTGAAAGAGGCACCGACCTACCCACACCCCCCAGCACTTTAATCACAGGTTTGGGTTTGCTTCTGATAGTAACAGCCCAGAAGAAAGTAACGCTTTGTTTGGTAAGTAGCAAAAACTAGCACAAGGGTAGAAAGCTCTAGGGAAAAAAAAAAAAATGCCATTTTTGAATGCTGATACGGACAATTTGAACTCCCAGAAACTTTGAAGTGGGATTTTTCTCTTTGTGAGAATGATGTCTAACATGTAGAGTCTTGTGCAGACAGTCCTTGAAATTTTTTGGCTCACTGGATACTTTTGCATTAGGGTAAAGGGAAAACCTTTAGGAAAAGCTGCAGAACACCTGCAGAAAGCTTAAGGACGTATAGCCACTTGGAGACAGGTTCCTCCTACCTGGCTCCCTCCATGCACCAAGCATTGCCAGCAGTGCTAACCTATTTTACCTGCACGGTTGTGTATGGCAACTGAGTTCTTCTTTCACATGGGTTGGAAACCTGCTTGCTTTGCAGAGTAGTTATGCCCACAGCGATCGTCTCCCAGCACCTCCCCACAACCCCCTGTCCCAGAAGGACAGACAACTTCACCGAGAGAGGCCGACCGAGCTGGGAGGCGAAGGGATGCTCCTGGGTGCAGTGGTACCACAGCATGCCCGTGGCACAGCTGGCACCACAGATAGCCCGTACGGCAAATGTTGGGGCATCCACAGTGCCCAGGGCTTGGTTTCTCATCCCCATTTGTTTTTTTAAAATCTCAAGGGAAAACTAGGGACGCCCCTCCCTCGCTAATGGATGCGTTGTACTGGAATACAGTATTCTGTTTCCTTGCTTCTTCGCATCATGCTGCCGTTCCCTGGGTGGGAACAGAAGAAGCAGTCCTCTTTACCACAAACAAAGTAGCTTTTAAAACAATTTAAAAGGAGAACACAACTAAAAAACAATTAAGAAAGAACCCATCTACTCTTCTTTAAAGTCTGGGCTAATATCACTGAAAGGAGATCTGGACACAGCTCTGGGAATCTTTTTAGCAGAAATACTTTCTAATACGTTATAAAAGAATAGCCCAAAATGTCAAGTGTTTGTTGTTTTTTGTTTTTTTCCTTTTTCCAAAGGGCTCCACTTATGATGAAAATGCTTTGAAAGAAAATCTGCAATTCCCTCACTCAGCTTTTCAATTCTGGTCAGCTTTGTCCCATACAACACGTTGCTGTTCATGTCACAGTAATTTTGGCTAACAGATGTAGGTTTGAAGGTGAAGTAAGCTCAGATGAAGCTAGCTGCAGACAGCACAATCATGTCGTCACTGATTTCGACCCTGACATGGATTTTCAGGCTTAAACAGTAATTTCAGCATTTCCTCAACCTTTGGGAAAGCGCAGTTTTTAGCTGGGTGTAGTGACTCTTTTCCAAAGTATGCAGTTGCAAAAGCCTGAGGACAGTTGACCTGGTAGTTTGTGCTCCCTAGAAACTGAACATCTCCTTTTGTGGCAGCACTCAAGACACTTCAGTAATATTCAAAGCAGAAAAAAATCTGCAGGACATTTGTGCTTGTGTTTCTCTCATTACCAACCCTCAGCATCCAAACCCATCCCTGCTCATTTTTTGCACCACTGTTTCTACTCTGTTGCGAGCTAGTGCATTTGAGGACTGCTCATCATGTCCCGCATCCGTCCTTGTTGAGCTGCTGTGCATCCCTCTCACAGCCGCTGTCAGAGGTTTGCCAGGTCTGCCGGGACAGCTGGTGCTGGCCAAGGTGCTGCTGTGAGCAGCATCCCTGTTGATGGCATCCCTGTCAATGGCATCCCTGTCAATGGCATCCCTGGCCGATGGCATCCCCACCGATGGCATCCCCACAGCATTCAGCTGGGGCAGTCCTCGAGGGAGTGGGCAGGAGCCCACACACTCGGATCAATGAGCAGTTCAAATACAGCAGTAACACATGCCCTGCCGAAGCACAGTAAACACGTGGAAAGTACCTCTCCCGGCTAGCAAATTACATTACCTACCCACAGGTTCCAGCAAGGTAGAGGCTGATGCTTGGTGCTCCCGCGGGGATGTGTGCTGCCCAGGTGTCCCCAAACGGGCTCTGCGGGGTGGGTGCTGGCACTGCGCCCCGAGCTGCACTGCAGTGCAAATAATCACCTAGCCCTAAAACCGCACATCGAGGAAACGTGACAGATTGATATCTAACTCCCCTTTCTCTGGAGAGGCTGTTGTAAATATATAATGCATGACAGCCTGCCAGAAAACAGGGCATACGTACCAGGACTGGACTTGCTGTGTGATCACACCGAAGCGTGTCAGCTTCCCCCTTATTCCCTCCTTTCCTTCTCCTGTCTCCGCTGTGCACTGAGCATCCCAGTGCTCTGGACCTGAAATGGTGATGCCCCTTTCCCGGTCCAATTTTCGCCCTCCCTTTTGTTCCCTCTGGTGCCCCTCTGAAGAATGTTGTACTCACAGGACTGGGAAAGGTTTGGAAACAGGATTTTGCACAGAATCATAAACTCATAGAATGGTTTAGGTTGGAAGGGTCCTTAAAGATCATCTGGTTCCAGGCCCCCTGCCGTGGAAACCCATGGAGGGGTTCCTCCCGCAACATCTCAAAGAAAAAAGGACTGCAGAAACAGGAATCACTCCCATTTCCTCCTCCCACACTTTCCCAAATAGAAAAAACACAAAAGAGTGGAGAACAAGCCACTAGCTTTTCTGTGCATGCACTGGCACAGGCTGGCAGCTGGCTTAGACGCTAGTACCTGCATTTTGCTGAGTTCATGTGGATTCGATGATTTATGGTGAACTTCAAGTTAAGAGCATAAATGCAAGATGAGCCACAGGTCACCCTTTTAATGAGTGACAAATCACACACTGCTCCTTTTTTATCCCTTAACCCGAGATTAGTAGTAAAATGACACTCAGAAAGGCATTTAATTGGGTGGCTTTGCCTTAATGATCACAGGAGATGGACAACCGCTAAATAAAAACTTTGTGTCACTGTTCAGTGATGGCTTTCAGAAAGTAGGGGAAACCCTCTTGAGGCTGACTCTTCCCTGCATGTTGCTATTTGTAGCCCGCTCTCCACGTGGTCTTGCAAGCCTGCGATTAAAAGTTGTGAAAGACAGGCAGTGCTAAGCAACGGAGAGGACAAGAGACAGGGAGCCAGCCCCCAGGCTGGAACAGACTTCGAGCCGTGAACTCAACCTTTCCAGCTTTCGAGGAGCTCTGAATTTCCTCACACAAAGATTAGTAACCAAGCATTCTTCTTAAAATGGCTTAAAGCTAGCAAAGCTCAATCGTGAGGGTCTTTGATGCCAAAACAGAGCTTTCCTTCCCATCCACAGCTGTGCATGCAAAGGATGGTAAATTAAATTAGCTATTGTTTCTCCAACTGTTTGCTGGGACTAAGAGTGTGTTTTTGGAAAAAAAACTCTGGAATTTGACAATGAAACAAAACCAGTCCCATTTTAGTCTTTGTATGCATAAACTGAAAACAAGAATTCACTTCCATTTGTGCATTGTTCCCTCCCTACTCCCATACCAATTAATGAATATACATCAACTAGCTGAACGATCTGTTGTCCAAGGCTCTGGATTTTTGGCTTAGTGCTGATACACTTGGCACCAGTCGCACTAATTTAGAAGTAATTTGGACGTTCTAGCTTGCCATTACTCCATTATTTTTTTAAAGTAAAATCTCAAACAATTATTAATGCTCCAAGGAGAGGCTAAATAGCTTTAAAAATCTGACCGAATAATACAAAAACAGTGAGGCTGTTGCACTCTGAAGAGAAGAGCTCCCAATGCCCTTGCCCAGGCTTGTTTTCCCAGAAAGAAAATGCAGAATAAAGATGTCGAAGTGGATAGTTCATTCCTCCTTGCCAGGTTCTGGGCTCTCTACCACTGCAGGGAGAGGGGATGTGGAAAGTACAAAGAAGAAAACATCAGCTTTGCTATTTCAACTCAAAGACCCTGGAGATGCAGCAAATTACTACTTAAAGTCAAAGGGCTGTCCCGGGGGACAGAAGTAAATCAAGAAAACCAGAGGGAAAAGGCTCCTTAGTAAGAAGAAGTAGCAATGTAGCCAAAAGCTGCAGAAGACTGGAGCTAGTGGGTTCAGCGTTCGCTGCTCCACAGCAACATTCCCCTGCAGAAGAAGGGCTGCCAAGCAGATGAAGGCTTCTCTGAACTTAGAATCATAGAATCATAGAATCATTACAGTTGGAAGAGACCTCAAAGATCATCAAGTCCAACTGTACACCCGATGCCACCATGCCCGCTAAACCATGTTTTGAAGCGCCACATCTAAACGTTTTTTGAACACCTCCAGGGATGGTGACTCCACCACCTCCCTGGGGAGCCCGTTCCAATGCCTAACGACTCTGACAGCGAAGAAGTTCTTCCTAATATCCAACCTGAACCTCCCCTGGCGCAACTTGAGACCGTTTCCTCCTGTCCTAAACTTGTGGGAAGGTGGAGGACAGCCCCTTCCCCGGGGGACTGGCCATCGAGCTCTATTCCCCCATCCCATCTCCAGGAGGATCCCACACCTGACACAAACCTCAGTTATATCTCCCAGTCCAGCCTTCTCCTGCAGCCGGGATAGAAGCAGTCCTTCACTTATATTCTTGGCAGGCGGATTTGCTTCATAAACAAGTGTTTAAAAAGAAGAAGCAGATGCTCTCCTCCTTCAGCATCGAACAACAGCAAACAGCATAATCAGGGGCTGATTACAAGACCGATTTCCGCTCTGTAATTTAAGACGCGGAGCAGGTAATGGCGTGTACTGCACACCATGTGCCATAGCTTGCGTGCCGATCATTCCACAACTTAACCTCAGCTCCTGGAAGGCAAGGCTTTTTCAACAGTATTTCTCATTTCTGGGCAAGTTCTCTAAAGGCTGTGAGAGACGGAATAATGTCCTTATTCTGCCTGCAACAAAATGCGTGTTCTGAACACGAAATCCCGAGTCCACAGGCTGAGAAGATCACAAACCCAGGAGCACTAGGCAATTTTGCATGGTCCATTGTGAAAATGTCAGCAACCGCACAGTCTGTTCCGATGGTAATAAGCTCAAACAAGGTGTTTAAACATAGCGATTTAATCACCCAAATTATAACCCTCATTATATTGTGTAAACTGTGTCCCAAGTTACACTATGGCAGAAGCAGAAAGGGTACCAAAAAAGGAAGACAACCAAAGCTGTACTTTAAACACAGTTCTGAGCAAAGAAATGCAAAAGACAAGGAGCGGTTTCAGTGGGAAGTATCTGAGGTTGCTGAATAGAAACGGACAACAAAATAATAAACAAACTATAACCTGAGCACAACACGTCCCTGGCACAATAAATCAAGCGAGGCAAAGAGACGCTGCATTTTTGAAGCCTGTCAAGCCACACTAAAGAGCCAGCTCATCCCTGGAGTGCCGCCAGCATGCCCGGCACAGCCTGGCAGAGGGATCTGCATCAGATGCATGGGAGTTGCTCTAAGAAGCAGAAATTCATTGCTCTCAACCAGGCAGAGAGGCTGAGGGGTGGGCATCTCACTGTGCAAGCTGAGAGGTATGTAAAGATAAATAAATGCTACTTAGAAAGAAAAGCTTTGGGGTTTTGTCATATTTTTAAACATACAGCACTTCAGTAGTTTAGGGCCCGTTCCACTGAGCTTTAGCTTCATTCTTCATTTCCCAGGTGCAAAGGATTGCAGCAAGGTGGTATGTCCTTTAGCATCTCTGCTTTTCTCTCATCGTGGCAGGAGCTGCATGTGATCTATATCTCTGGCCTGTGTTCTGGTTTCACCTTCTGCTTGTGCCTCCCACCAAAACCTGCTATTCAGGCCATCTCTTACAGTCGTTGCTTCTTCCTGTGCAACTCCAAAACCATCTCCCCTCATCCTACCAGATTTTCACTTCTTCCACACTCTTGATTGTTACTGCCTCCTCCTCTCTGGCAATGGTTCTGGAATCATTGCTGTCCTTTCCTTTGACATCATGACCACCACAAGCATAAAAAAAATAATAAATATAAGAAATATTAAGACCATTTTTACTATACTTCCTTCCTGACCTCTTCAAGTCACCCCATTGATTTCACCATCCACCACCTCAAACATCAGCTTTCTGTCCCACCTCTCAAAACCCCCTAGGATACAATTCCTGTCACGTCGTCTCATTTAGAGAAGGTTACTGTCAATCCATTGCCAGGAGCGTCCTCACTCACCTGAATCTCCATTTGTCCCACAAGCCCATGTTTGTCCTCTCCCACTTCTGCCCTTACTGTCACCAAAATCTCTTTCAGCATTCACGGAAACAACTTTCACCCACCCCCCTCAAATCTCACTTTCCCCACACACTATCCAGAAGAAACAATCTGAGGAAGGATGGTCATGCAGCGAGCTGGTGCTTCCACTCCCATGAGAGGAAAAGGGGGTTCACGCTGCCCCTTTTCCTGCTTCCTTTTGTTTGCACATCGCACGTACTTGAGGACCAAGACTACGATTTTCTACGCATAACACTGCACAACGAGACCTCTGCCATGACTGGTTTCAGGTAAGTACTATTAAGTGAAAATAATACTAGTAGAACATTTCTAGTAAGGAGACTAATGAAAAAAATTCCCCTCGCCTTTTACATCATCTTGCTACCTTGTTCTAATTCACATTAAGAATTTATATTTCCTTTAACTAGACTTTGTGAAAGAGTTCAGAATTTGGAATCACAACCAATGCTGCCATGTGCCAATGGTGTATGTGTGTACACTCATGTATATACACGTAAAGACCCACAATGTTTAGACTCGCAGACTCTAGTATTAAAAAATACAAGCAGTTTTTAGCAAAGATTTCTCATCAGAATTCACCAGGATCGTGCATTGATTTTAATATTTATTTAAAACAACTGTGACCTTTTAGAGGCTCACTCAAGGGCTTATTACATTTTTCTATCCAAAATGAAATTGCTTTAATTTTAAGGGTTTATTGTTGTTATAAAGATGAGGAATGGCAGGGTACAGTCAATTGTAATACGGCAGAATGCAATAAATATGGTTTAGTGCAGAGGCTGACTGAAGTGACCCACCGATACAGAGCGCTGAATGAAAGACAGAAATATCTTTTCAAATAGAAAGAATAACAACTCGCAGAAGTCTTCCAGTAAGTGAAAGAACTGGGGAAGGTGCGCTCTGAGCGCTGAATTTCCCTCTTCACGGCCCTCCAGAAAGCTAGTAAGGGAGAGGAAGGGCAAAGGCTTTCATCTCCGGGTCTGCCGGGGAAGCAGTACGACAGGATGCACGTGCCACCGGTTTGAGCAAGCTTTATGGACATCCCGGTATCAGCATGCCCCAGGTGTGTTTGTGTCCGTATTAGCCAATTAATGGACGCACTGAGGTGTTTCATTTCATTTACGAAAATGGTTTGTTAATTATTTTTCGTTTAAATTCAATTTGATTTCCTCTTTCTTTCAAAACGCAGGATCCTAGGAGATCTGAGGTAGCTTGGCAGAAAGGCAGCCACGTTTCTGGCTGTGTTGTGGCAGAGGTTTGCTGACACATTTCTGTAAAACCTTGTAGTTTTCCTGCAACATTGCTGGGTGGCTCTAACAAACAGCCAGCTTCTTGGTTGCCTCGCTACTGTCCGTGGATACCCAGATCCCTATGGAAATACAGAGAGAACATATACTCATTTGAGAGCAGGGATTGCGATTCTTTCTGGCTACTGGCAAGGAAATTTTTCAGGGGAAAAAGGCTCTCATGTCCCCTGGGAAGTCTTCGTCGTCGCTGGGAGCAGGTTGGCCCTAAGCAATACCTTGACCTCACCTCTGGCTCTTGCTGTCGGTGCGGCAGCTGGAGCCTCCTTCGGGCAGAGGGAACAGTTTCACTGCAGATTTCCAGGGCTGGAGAGCTGCAAGTATATCTGTTTACTGAATACTAATAATCTCCATGGGTTATGCAGCTTAACTATCTAATGTCAGTACTCATTCAGCACAGAGGATAATAACTTGAAGAGAAGAGAGCCACCCCCGCCAAATCTAACAATCAGAAAGTCACCTCCTTTTCCATCTTACAAGCATAATCCCATATTTTAAAAATCTCCTCTGTCTATCAGGATATTTACCACATTCTGTATTCATCCCCATGGCTGCTGAGCACTCACTTATCGAAGCATTTGTCTGTAAAGTGGTAAAGAGATATCCATTTAATTCTGACCTTTAAAGAAAGGGGGAAAATGCTTAAGTGGCAGACTGGATTGCAAACAGGACAGAGAGCCTTCGCCCTTTGGACCGCCATCTAAAATGAGTAGCTCGCAGGGGTCTTTGGTGAACTCAATCAAATCTGCAGCAGACAGCTGTCTGGACTGCATCAGGCAGATCGCAGTAGCCGTGGAAGGGCTGTAATTCATCTCTCGCCGGCTCCTTCCCGGGGAGGGACGGCTCCAAGCTGGGCTGAGGCTGTTTGGCTTAGCTGGGCTGCACGGCTGTTGTGAGAGGGGGCTGAGGGGGTCCAGTGAATAGCTGGAAGGTATCAGTCTCTGAAAAAAAAGCCGAGTTGGGGCTTTTGCATTTATTTTTCCAGAGCTCAGCCTAGGGGTCAAACAAAATCACAAGGAGAGCTTATGTGAAGGGACATAGCAGTAAACAAGTTATTGCCAGAATTGTTAATGCCTTCTTCCATTTCAAGGCATGAGGATTAATTTCCTCCTTACACCTATGATATAATTTTGCAGTGTTCATCACTCTATGGGGACTGTTGATAGACAAGTAACTAATTAGATAAGGCTTCATTTATCTGAGAAAGCCCCAGTCTTCTGAAGGCAGGCTCACAGCAGCGCAGAGACTGCATGAGTTGTCTAATGCGCTCCTGGCTTTTGAAGGAAAGCCAGGCCAAGTCCTGTATCACTTTGTTGACTGAAGGCATACTTTTCCAAAAAAAATCAAAGCTTAAGCTGGATTCCCAGCTTCAGAAGCGCAGCTGGATTTTCAACCTACCAACACCCTTGAAGTCAGCGTATGTTCCAAGTATGCTGGAAGTCAGACCAGTTATGTAGGAGCCAAGGTCTGGCAGCATGGCCAAGATGTCCAGAATGCTCTTCAGTGTTTCAGAGGCATGCAGGAGGCCTTAGCTAAAAATCCCAGCCAAGACATGGGCAACCATCGTGGTTTTTTTCCCTTCCCTAACACAAGAAGCATTTCAGTGCAAAGAGTGCTCTGACTTTCTCGTGCCCACGTTGCCCTGAGGGCTGTCTGTCTCTGCTGGCAGCTAACATACAGGGTCTGGGCTCCGTTTTCAACTTGGTTAAGTTTTAGACTTGACCCTGGGACTTTAAGAACAAAGGTGGGAAAGGGAAGAGATGGAAAAGCATTAGCTAAAGTAAAGAACTAGAAAACAACTGTGACAGCTGCCAAGCAAGACTGGCCATATATTTACCTGTCAGAAAAGGTTTTTTTAAACAAACAAACAAACAACATATTTGAGAAAGCCTACCTCTCATTATATGTCCTCCCTGTTAGAAAACATTACACTGAGTAAGGGGAGAAAATTCCCCTATCCCCAAGAATGTATTTCTTACTGAGAAAAAAATTGCTCGGATCATTTTTGTAGATTGAAGGTTGAGAAGGCAGCAGCAGAGACTCTCTGGCCTTTAAAGACAGGTC
>NW_009627351.1:6888-32127 GCF_000690535.1 Cariama cristata | reverse complement strand
AGGAATGCCTGGAATCAAGGACACTTTCTGTCTCTGTCCGAGTCTTCAGTGATGAACACAAATCAAATGGTATTAGACCCAAAGGTTGTCTACCCAGAGAGGTTTTTAAAAGGATCCAGAGGCGGCAAAGTGTCCCCAGGCAACCAACAAAGACCATTTTTCATGCTGGAATCAGCAGGTTTGAAAAAGATGGGACACTCTTCTGCAAGGACAAGTGGCAGAGAGACACCCTACACCTTCAGTACAAAAAGCCTGTGCCGTCAGATCTTGCCCTAAGCAACTGTCCAGGATCAGGAACTTATGGGTGAGACTTTTATAGACAAAGAGATGAAAATCTCTCCGGTCAGTCTCAATTTATGCTGGATAAGAAGGTTATCTCTGCTGGATTTACTTTTCTCTGATAGGCACCGAGCATTTACTCTGCAACAATGTCCTTGTACTGGTGTCTGGTGTACTGCAGTGGCTGATGGCACACTACCTTCTTATATCCCTTGAATATTTCCTACAGATTTTTTTATTTTATAATACTATGCTACCATGATGAGGGTGTTCCATCCCTTGCGTTTCCTGTTTTGCATCACTGCAGGATCTCCTGTCATCAAGACAAGGAATTTAAAAGCCAAAGAAATGAGAACCAATTTTGGCATGGCAAAACAAAGGTAAGTTATGACTAGAGTTGAGCACAGTTGGAGTGCAGACTCGGCACTGAGAGCTGTTGCAGGGGAGTCGGGAGGGACCCCACGTGTCCAGATGGTTAAGGTGAAAATATTGAGATAAAGTTTGGGCCAAGAAGCCAGGTCAACCCTACAATAATCGGCAAGATGAAGTGTGTGCAATAGTTAAAATGGGCGAGGATCTGACGGTGTGTTATTCCTGGAACTCCTCAGAAGAGCAAACGAGAATACCTGTGCTTTGCAGAAGGTGGGCTGGTGGGTAGACAGGTTTCACACCGGGCCCGCAACTGTTGTGTTCCCTTCACCGCACAGAGGTGTGTATGATGGGATGGGGAGCGTATTGCCAACGTCGTGCTAGCTTAGGGCTAGCGTTGGGCCTGATGGAGAAGACAGATGGGCAGGGAGAATGGACCGTGTCGCAGAGCACCAGGTTGGCAGCAGTCAGTGGAGCTCGGCGAGCGCAGAGAGCCAGCCTCTCGTGTTCACAGAAGGTGCTGCAATGAGGGCATTGGCAAAAGGCACCCCTCTCCTTAGCAAGAGATCAAACTCAGGGCAGACACCAGCAAAGCACTGGTGGCTGCTGGCAAGTATCCTTTAAGCTTGTCTGGAAAGAGCTCTATTGGGCATGAAGAGGATGGTTTTGACTGTCCTTTCAGCCCTTATCTTCTTCGCTCAGTCTGCTAGAAAGGTTGACAAGCTGTTCAAATGACCTTGGCAGCTCTGTGACACAGGTGCCATTACTGGACTGATTTCAAACAGTCCAAGTAGTCCTACAGTTAAAGAACTTCCAATTTCACCAGTGCAGACACAGCAAATGGAGCCTGGTGTCACATTGCACGAAGGTCTTTCATCCAGCAAGTTTATCCAGACAGTGGACATGAGTTGCAACAAAAGAAATTCCAGTTAGATATTAGGGGGAAAAAAAATCACCACTGGGATGAAGAAACACTGGACCAAGTGTCCAGAGAGGTTGTCGAGTCTCCATCCTTGAAGAGATTCAAAACCCAACCAACATGATAAATTACAGTCACGGAGGAACATTTGTGCAGAAATCACTGCAAAACGCTACTTGGTTTGGACCAAAGGGATTTTTTTATGCCCACTGCCCATTTTTCGCCCCTCCTCATGGCCAATACTTCCCACCTCCAAAGTTAAGGATCAGCAATGCAAGTGTTATAACAATGCATCTGAAATTACATACGGGATTCACAGAGTTACAATTACTAAATGCCTTGATTCTGAAACACAGCATGAACAACTCCTCGATGATGAAATCCATTTCAGCAGATCTGTGCCAGAAAGCTAACTGGGACCTTGATCTGAGCAGTCAGAGCAAACCACAACATTGTTTTACTGCACTCACCACAGATTCAGCTCTGTTGCTAAAACGCTTGCAGTGTTCAAAGGGTGAAAGAAATTTTTTTCTTCTGCAATTAAGGAGTCTTAAGAACAAAACTTGCTGTGTGCCACCGTCTCGTTCACTGCTCCAATTCCAGTCATTATGCACTATTAATATATTCGCTAAACTATATCAATCTTAAATTACATCAACCCATGAAGTAGGTTTGCAGTTCACTTATTCAAAATTGGTTTGATAAATTAACTTAAGAAAATTAACTTCATTTTCTGTCATTCCTAGAAGCTTGTTTCCATTTAGTATCTTCAGAAAGCAAGATATCCTGAGCGTAAGTAGGAATTCACAGCAACAAAAGGCCATCAAATTTTGGTTTTCTTGTGTTCGTTGTTATTGACGTTCGATTCATCTTGTATTGGTCAACAGTATATCTACCTATAAGAAGGCCTGAGCTTGGTGAAAAACAACTTTGTCAGTTATATTCTGGCATGAAAATTCTATAGTTCTGTACATTTCAGTAAATTGGAGCAGGCTATTTTTTTTCATTGGTGTCGACTGCCTCATATTTTAAAACACGATGCAAAAATATCAAGGTAGATTGGAAAAGTGTAGTTACATAAACTGTACAGCATTCAATAATTGTGCTACATTTTACATATGATAGTAATGAGCAGCTAGATATCAGAATGATTGAAAGGTGTCCAAAATTGCTGCTTGCCAGCAGAGAATTATATTCCATAAGAATTTTTTTGTACTAGCCTTATCATCAAAACATCTTTAAAAAGTCATTAACACTTTCCATAATTTTGCTTTCCCTTTTCTTATCGCCTCCTAAGAGGGGATTATATTCACTTCCTGTTATGTCCTAATGACGATTATTTTCATGACTTGGTGGAGAGAGTCCAGAGGAGACCACGGAGATGATCCGAGGGCTGGAGCACCTCTGCTGTGAGGACAGGCTGAGAGAGTTGGGGTTGTTCAGCCTGGAGAAGAGAAGGCTCCGGGGACACCTTAGAGCAGCCTTCCAGTACCTAAAGGGCTGACAAGAAAGCTGTCGAGGGACTTTTTACAAGGGTGTGTAGTGATTGGACAAGGGGCAATGGTTTTAAACTGGAAGAGGGAAGATTTAGATTAGATACTAGGAAGAAATTCTTCCTGGTGAGGGTGGTGAGGCAGTGGCAGGGGTTGCCCAGAGAAGCTGTGGATGGCCCCTCCCTGGAAGTGTTCAAGGCCAGGCTGGATGGGGTTGTGAGCAGCCTGGTCTGGTGGAAGGTGTCCCTGCCCATGGCACGGGGGTTGGAATGAGATGGGCTTTAAGGGCCCTTCCAACCAAACCATTCTATGATTCTGTGATTCTACAACTTCTGCTGTTGTTTTATATCTCCCCTGCTTTTTGACACAGGCTGCTATGTACTTACATTAGAGAAGCCAAAGTCACTTGGTGTGACCTGCAATCAGGTCACTCAGTTGGGTTTGGCAGGACTCAGGGAAGCTGAAGGTAAATGCTTGGGCTTGGAGGGTTGAAAGTGGAGCAAGTGGAACCTGTCCAAGCTCTCGTGCTGTGTCTGCCATCCTGGGGCAGTGAACACCACGGACTTCAAAGCTGGTGGAAGTACTACAGAGATGAAGAAGTAGGTAAGAGTAGTTGGATGTTACATAGTTATAGCTTCACATGAAGTTCTTTCCACATTGAAAATAAGCACATGCTGAGCATGTGGAAGCCTCTGATTTAACAGATAAATGCTTACAAAAGGTTCAGTATAAGACATGAGAGTAATGCTTGTATTACTCTGAAACACCATCCAAATCCTAAACCCTAGGCACTGACTACTTTGCAGAATGACGTGCAACGTCTCTGAAGTACATCTCAAACTAGCCCGGGGGGGCGGGGGGTGGAAGTAATGAAATGATGCTATTTGGAGGGGGAGGGTGTGGGTATTCAGGTCACCCAAGCCAGCCTGCTAGCACTCTGCATGGCACTCCAAGAACCTCACCCAGTTTCAGATAAAATGTTGCACCACATTGCAATGTGGATTTTATTGTATCGTCTTTCAGGAGAAGCAGGAGGCACTGAGAGACCCTGCAGTACAGTTAAAACTACTCGATATCTAAAGAGTACTTTATTAGATCCTTCCTTATGGCAGTCTTCTGTTAAATATTTGAAATATAATGTATTGCCACAGATAAATATGTAAATAGGAATTGGGAGTTATTAATGCATCATAAAAAGTCTATTCCAGCAAAAGCGGTTACCTTATTAATCAGGAATAGTAATCCTGAAGATTCAGTTATTTATATGATTTTAATTTAGTTCCAATTCTAAACGAAAGTTTAATTATAATTGCACCTAATTCACCCAGAGGATGAAAGGGCCCATTTAACAATGGACATCCTGCCTTCATTAAATGCTTACAAAGGGAACTAGAAATTGATGATATTTTACTATATTGTTCCAAATCCCAGGGGATTTGCATCAGATATGCTCCATAACATTTAAGGAAATCAATTCTGGAACCCCAGTAAATGAATCCATAAATTACACTTTAATATCTCAAAGTGCTGCCTTCCTCAGATGGAATTTGTCACTCCCAGGATCGATACAGAGAGGACAGGGTTAGATGAGCTTTACGGAGAGCAATTCATGCGACTGCATCATTATACTATGTTTCAGCGTGTCACATCATTGCCAATGCATTCATATCTAAATAGGCGGACACCCCACTCTTGGAGCGAAGTCTAGATATAAAAATTTGCTACAGGTTAATCCTCTGTTTCAGAGGAAACAATAGAAATCAATGTTAACCAAACTTGAAAAATGCATGGGAAAAAGCAACACCCATAAAAATGATTGAAGCACTTAACACTTTGTAGAGTGGCTGTCGTCATCTCCGTGCACAAAAATCAAAACTAATGCTCCTTTTTAGCACCAACTTATGGAACAAATATCTCTCTCTGGAGAATTAGATGAGCAACATTGCCCTCCAGTAGTGTCCAGATATCATCAGAAAGTGGACAGCTTGTTTTAAACTCCACACAGGGAAGGGGGTTGTAGCATCCCTTTGTTTAACTACCCCAGCAGTGAGAGTAGACCGCTGTGAGGGATTTATTTGGTGAGACTGTCAGGTTTTTGATAGGCGCTCTCGTATTGGGACTCCTGTCCAAAGTGTCTCACTTCAAAGGCATTTTGCGTGGGTAGTGCTATAGCAGCTCCGGTGAGGACAGTGGGACCTGCTGCCATCTCTGTGCCGACACTGAAAAGTCAGACAGCTGACAGCAAGGGAGACCTATATAAAAACATAAGATGAATTGTATGCTGCAGCTAGGGAGTGCCAGCACATATCCATGTGTCTGGCCCTGAAAAGGAAGAGCAGCACTATATTTTCCCACTATGAGGCAGGAAAGGAGAGAGTGTCCAGGGATGGAGAGGTAAAATGAGTTAAATCCTCATTTTCTCTCTATTATAATTATGTGGGTAAAACTGTCCACATTAGTAAGAGCCGTAGTCCAGCAGTAACCCATCACTGCTGGGAAACCTATGCCTGCATCATAAGTATCTGGGGTTTTTTAGTGTGGACTGGACATAGGTCATGTCCTCCAGGACCCCCTGCTCATGTGGCGGGGGGTCCTGGTGGGCAGACAGCCACCCCCGGGGGACCACACCAAGTGCTGTGCTGGCCTTTCCTCTGCCTCACACCAGCCACAGGAGCATCTTTCTGCCTGCCATTGCTCACTCAAGGCCTCACGCAGAGGAAACCTCTTTTCCTTCTCTGACTCACGCTCCTGCCTTGTTTCTGCTTGTTTTGGTCCAGCGCATTTACAAGTGAAGGTGCAGCGCCCGCTAGCCCAAGGGCTCGGTGGCCACGTCGAGGCGCGGGAAAGTGGCACAGGCTGTGCTCAGTCTTACAGCAATGGGAGCAGCTGGGGGGGCCTTGGCCCCTGCACCCTGTCCCATACACCACGGGGTCCAGCCAGCACTCCGTGCCCCATCAAGCGCTGCACTGTGATTTCTAACCTCATCCCCTGTTCTTCAAACGGAGAGCGAATTAATGGGGGCAGACGGCAACAGACACTGCTGGGCATCGCAGGAGATGGGCAAAAGCTGGCACTGTGCTGCCCCGTGGTATGAGAGCTGAAAGTTTCCATTCTTGATCCTCATGCACATCTGCAAAATTGTCAATCAATGCCACATTTGTTGCACAAGAAAACGTGAGAAGAGCTCACTGGTACGTTCCCAGCAAGCAGCCTTGTGTAAGCACTCTGCTTCTCACACTCTGCTGCTTGCTCAGTCAAGAAAACACGCTTCTCTTTGGCAACAGCCGAGATTCCTTGCACAGGGCTCAGCCTCCTCTTGCTTTCTGAAAAGTGGCGCAGCAGCTTTTCCTCCTTCCTTATTTTCTAGTCTAAACCACCGTGAAAGTGGTGCCCACTGTTACAAGCATGCACTTTACCTAGTGGACTAAAAGGAGTGGGTTTGAAGCATCCACAGTAAAAGGGGTTGCTTGGATGTTCCCACTTTAGAAACGGCCTGGACAGATGCCAGCATCCAGCCACTGGCCGGTCCTACCGTGGGTCGCAGGGCATTTATTTATCATGTCATTGCTTCTCATCTGGCTCCGGCAATTGCAGTATAACTAACAGGAGAGGCAGGCTTTTTTGTCTTAAAATAAAAAAAAACCCTACAGGGTTTTTCAGCCTCCTTTAATGCTACCTGCACCCGGCATGAATTCAGTAACAAGAGAGAGCATTAATCCTGTGATCAGCACAATTCACCAAGGTATCCTTCTATTTATTTTTGGAAACTGGTACATGATCACATGCACGTCCTTTTTCCCAAAATCACAGCAAAACCTCTGCACATAAGAGAGAACATCGCATTTTAACTTGTTATCACATCAGAAAACGATAAACACTTCCCTGTGAAAAGGTGCAAGCAGGCAAGGGGAAAATGCAGCGAGAAATCAGCAAACTCCCTGCCTTTCACAAGGTTAGCACAAAAAAATTTTTTAACATTTTAAATGTTTTATTTTCTGATTCCCCTCACCCCATTATGTTCAAAGGAGATTTTCTCTGGGTTACTCAGCTAAATAGGTGTAAGAGGCACCAAACTGAATTTTTTTCAGATGGCATCATGGACAGTGAGGTACCAGCCAGCCTCATGAATTTTTTGTAACAAGGGATGATCTTTCTCTCACATCTTTTTGCTTTAAAATAATTGAGGTAGTTAAAGTGTCTCTCCTTTTATTCTCATAGTTGCAGTCTGCAAGTGGTTATACAGGAAAATAAAGCTGGGAGTTTTTTTCTGGGTCTGGATAGGAAGGAGACCTTTGATCTAAGACAATATCAAAGTCCCCAGAAAGGAAAGTTTCCCAGATTTAGGGAGCACAAAACTTACAATGTGGAAAACATTTTATATGTGAGAGCCAGCAGTTCTCAGACAATGACAAAATACGAATCCAGAATAGCACAAAACACGGGCTGCTTTCTGCAATGAAGCAGACCGGCCTGGAGAAGCTATTCTGGGGACTGTAAAGTATAGATGCTCAGACTCGGGGGCAGGCACATCTCTGAAAGTCAGCCTCCGTGTGACTAAATTTAGATACCCAAAATTAGAGGCCATTTTTGAAAATATGAGCCTGGGTGGAAAATTTTGTGCTGCACATAAGCAACATGCCACTTTCGTGGGCTTATAACAACTTACTCCTAAGCCAGTGTTTCATCAAGTGCAACAAAAATACCCCCTTCGGTCCTGATGAAGTTAGTTGACTAGCCAGAGTTCACAAACTAAGGCAAACATAAAACCCAAACACAAACAGTTGCAGAATTATAGACTGCTATGTGGAAAAACAGTCACCTTGTGCTAGGTGAGCTCAAAAAGAGTTTCACCAAGAAATGTTTTTAAAAGCAGTCCCAGAGAAACAGACCTTAAATTTGCTCAGTTGAAGCACTGCTGTTTTTCCTTGGGGAACTCTGAGCTGCGTAGGAGATGACGGCTTTCCTCCTCCTGGAAAACCAGGCTCTGAGGGCATTTTTGGAGGTAGAAGCCGCACTGTGGGAAACCCAGTGCTGCTGACATCGGGATGCAGCCCCAGAATGGTACTGGGCGATGCAGGGAGACTTAGCCCATGGCACAGTCAGCGGGGAATGGCTTTGGCCACCCTGTGGGTCCGTCCTTTGCAGATGTCACCTGCGGGAGCCACGACGATGTCCCACACCAGCAATTCTGTCCCTCTTACGCAGACAGACAGCATTTCTTTACTCAGACACATGAAATATTTAGGGGAGATTAAGCAGCTCCTAACTACGGGTAAGTTACTGAGCTGATTACTAAGAAGGCACTCTTCTGTGTGACTCCGTTACATACACACTGTGTGACAGTATGGACCTGTGACAACTCACTTTGCTGTTGCCATTACCCAGCATCTCTCTGGCACTGTTATCTAGCAGCAGTTTAAGTTACTGACACTTCCTTAACCATCCTTCCTTTTTTTTATTTCTCATGTCTCTCTTACTGTGGTTCCAGGTAACAAGAACAATCTCAAATTCTTCATTTACATTTAATTTGCCTGTATTTCCCCCCCCGCATAGTTTGCACAAAACCAGTCTGTCAGTTCCTCCCTCAGAGAGTTAACACTCAGGCTTTCTTCAATTTCTTTTGACCCCTACTATAAAATTCATTTTGATGAATTATTTATGTCTGGAACTCCCCAAGGAATTATCATTTGTATCTTCTATAGTTTCTGCCTGTCACCAGCTATTACCGAATTACATCAGCTGGACAGCAGCTGCCAGTAATCAAACCAGGTTCCTCCTCCGCCTTGGCTTTTTGCATCACCCAACGGACACAAACCAACCAGCTCCCGGAGCAGGTTCTTTTACAAGCCTGCTCCCTTGCCCATTTTGGAGGTTAAAGTTGGGTTGATTTTATTTCCTAATAACCTTGCTATGAAAGGCAACAATAAAGAAAAAAAAAAAACAGATGCTGCCACTTCTGTGCATTTAGGTAGGTAAATAATGCCAAAACCAACATCTATCCCTGCCTCAGACCAGAATATAGCTGCATCTAAGCTATGCTCATTATCAAGTAGAAACAACTATATTCTCCTAAACTGACTTAATTCGAACATCAAATTCAGGAAGCAAATGTACCTGCAAGCTCCCTAAGCCCTCCTTGAAAAATAAAGTGAACCCTTGGGTGTGAGTATTTACTTATCTGGCAATGGTCCTTGTTTGTCATCTCCTCAGTCATTCATCCAAAGCCAGACCATAATATTGTCATATTTTCCAGAAATGCATTCTTCTGGGCTTAAGGTCCTTATTATTAGATCTTAGAGCAATTAAAAGCTTCACAGAAGCCCTTTGAACATGACTTCTAACCCACCCTGGCAATAATAAATGTTTACGTGTATTAAGCTAAACAGGCAATAAAATCTTCATAGGATGGGAGTTTTAGTCAGATAAAACCTCTGTTTTATCCATAATAGACCTGTTTCATTTGTTTAACTGAAGTTTTTTCAGTGAATTTTCTGTGTGTCTGGAAATGAAAGCTCTATGCAAAATTTTTGCACTGTTTTCAGTTTCACATTTAAATTGACTTCCTCTGGCTTCTTTCATTTTTAATGTTTTCTCCCTCTCTCCAGGTTCCTGTGGCAAAATAAGCGAGTGTCGAAAAGGAAAGAAAGAAAAAGTTGTGAAATGCTGGAAGTAAAACAAAAGCAAAACCTAACACTTATAAATTCATGCTTTTGACAATATTTCAAAATAAGTATTCAAAAATGTGCTTGAAAATTTTTTTTCTCCAGCTTTTAAGCAGCCATCCATAATACTTTCTTGCCCTTCCATTCCTGGTATTCTCTTAGCTTGTCCAGGAAACTTTGTATAGAAAGAAAGTGCAGAACCAATCCCAAGCAGAAGTCTTTCTTTGCAAGAAAACTCGATTCTTCTGTACAGGAGGGAGTTCACCGTTAAACAAAATAAAAAGAATGGGCAGTGAAGACTTACACTGAGGCTTCCTCCCTGGTCATCAAGGTGGGCTTTAATTTTTTTAGGGAAATCCCTACATTTGGGGTGCGCATCGTACAGAACAGCTAGCACTAGGGGTCAATACAATCTAAACACACCACCTTTGAAGACATCCTTTCAAACCTTGATTTAAACTCATTAGTGAATCCTACCGAAGCCTGCAAGTTGGCACATCCAGCCCCTCTCACCAGCTGCCATCCTTTGGAGTGACATACAAGGGAGAATTGGCAGAGGCAGGGGTCAGCCCGTATCTCACTTTCTCATGACCCATGATAAGAGCACGCCCCACAAAGTTCAGTCTCATTATTAGTTCTTCATAGGGACTAAATTCATCCCAGCAATTTTAAGTATTCCCCGTTTTCCACAGCTGCTTTACTAGTATCATCTTCTTTCTTTGTGCTTTTTTAAGAGTAAGAACTGCGTACCCGAGCGCTCAGTGTAAGCCATTTCAATGTAAGATGGTCAGGTATGGCACCATAGTACCACCACATCTAGCTCTATGTCTCTCCATGAAGTAACTCTCAATGAAGTGTGTAGAAAATGAGGATTTTTGCTTCAAATCATACCATTGCACACGGTTTTGATAACACCGAGGACTCTAACACTCAGAAAACCTTAGCAATATTGATACATGTCCTGAAAATTCATTAGACTAGAATTTAAATCTGCTTTCTTTTTTCTAATCTGTTCCTTTTAAGTTCACAGGAATTGTTCTCTGGATTTGGGGTTTACAACATACTCCTTTCCAGATATAGCTCTGAGGCTAGAAACTTTTATTTCAGTAAAAGGTCAGAAACTGTAACTGTATAATAACAAGTCTAGGAGTGAGGATTTGAGGAAAAACACCAGCTGAAGCCATGAGAGCTGGCAGCATAATAGTCAAAACATCTTTGCTTTTTTTCTTTGGTGTAACAGCAACACCTTGATACCTCAACGTTGATTAGAGCCAACTGCATCACATCCTGAAATGTACCTTTGAAAAATGAACGCTGAATATGATTATTTTTTTGTTACAGTCACATCATTTCTAATGTTTTCCTAAAAGTTCCAGCTTCTCAAATTACATATACTCATGAGAATCACGAGGTTTCATTTCTCATGATAAGGCCATGGAGATCTAACAGAACAAAGCAAAGCAGTTATATACCCGCCAAGAGAAATTTTGCTGTAACTTGCTTTTCATCAGCTGTACGCAGCAGAAAGGAGGAGAGGTAGGGGAGCAGCCAAAGTGCTGAGGAATGGCCCCGAGTTGCCAACGTGACACAGAGGAGAAAAATCCTGGGATGCACTGGGTGAAGTACCGGGGTGGGCAGGGAGGGGTATTTTTCATACTGTACATAACCCTGGGGGACCACAACCAGAATGCCATCCACAGCTCTAATAAAGCTGAACTCAAGCTAGAACAGGTGCAGAGACCTAGTAGGGTGGGAATGGGGAGTCAGTTTCACTGATGAGACAAATATAGCTTAATAGGGTTAGCCTAGCAAAAGAAAGGCTGAGGGGGATACGATTACACTTTATAAATACATGCCCAAATCCCAGCAGGGCTGAAGAATCATTCAAGCTATAAGACAATGTTGGCACAAGAACAAATAGCATGGAAAAAGTCACCAACTATTTTAAGCTAAAAGTACATTTCTAACGATCAGAGAAACGGTGTTTTATAACAGTCTTCCAACAGAAGCAGTAGGTGCTAGTAAGCTAACTACTTTTATATCAGAAAAATAGTAAATTTAGGTAAGGGACTTTATGATATCGTATCTGCTGTAATAGTGGGTGTCCCTTAGACTCCATGCTCCTAGAAAGGTTCTGCTTGTCATGGTTGGAAGGTAGAAAAGAAAGATATAAATGTAAAACTCAGAAAGCTGAGATCCATGAAGGCAATTAAATACTAGTCCACAGGTAAATTTCACTTTTAATCTCCTGAGTTTATGTGGCTTGCATCTGTTTCTTTAATATATAGGGTACTCATGGCTGAATCAGGTGGTTGTTTGCTGATACCCAAGTCCAACACAATAGAGAGCTGGATGAAACCACTGCGAGGAAAAAAGTGGTCCATTGTTTATTCCTTACTGCCCTTCCTTTGCTACCACCACACTCCCCATCTCTCCAACCTGCCCCTCTACAGAGAGGCTGGCTCACAAGGATTCTCTCAGCTTTGGCCAAAACGGGAGTTTGTCTGCCCAGCACTGCCAGACCACACCTCAGCCAAGGGAAAAAACCATGAACGTGGGAACAAAGAGTCTTATCTTGGTCCTCCGCTATAGCTGGGGATTGATTATGTGCCCAGCTCCTTCCTGGTCAGAACATCCTAGGTGCTTGTTATGCCATAGTTCCATCAGAGGAGAAAAAACCCCACATTTATATCTCCTCAAAGGCCCATAGCAGCCGTCTCTCCCCTGTTTCTAGTCTTTGCCCAAGTCACCTTTTTGGCAAACAGGCCAAGTGGTTTCTCCCAGGTGGGGAAGATTATGTGCCCAGCTCCTTCCTGGTCAGAACATCCTAGGTGCTTGTTATGCCATAGTTCCATCAGAGGAGAAAAAACCCCACATTTATATCTCCTCAAAGGCCCATAGCAGCCGTCTCTCTCCTGTTTCTAGTCTTTGCCCAAGTGAGCCCACTCCAGAGTTACCTTTTTGGCAAACAGGCCAAGTGGCTTCTCCCAGGTGGGGAAAGGCTTCTGCTTCACATCCTTCAAAGGCAGAGGCACGCTTGCCTTCAGCTTGATTTCACGCACATTTCATTCACAGGCTCTGAAAAGGCTACCGGCACCACTACTCCCGCACAAGAGATCATAAATAACTGCACGGGTAAGTATTTCAGGGAAGGCCCTTGGAGTGCAACCCTGTGACTCCTGTAGAGTCACTGGCCATAAAGATAACTTGTCTGAGTCGGTACTAGGGGAAGGAGGAAATTTGGGGTTGAAAGGTATCTGCTGTGAGAAGACATCAGTGTGCCTTTCTGGCAGCTCTGCCTGCATTGATCTGCTGCAGGCAATTCTCAATCAACATATGAAGAGCACTGGCAGGAGCTACCTCCTAATTATAAATCATTTAGTCAATCAAAATACAGCTCCTCAGCTACGCAAAGATCTCGTTTCTTCTCAAGAGCCTTACATGGAAAGAAAAATGGAAATGCTGTACCAGGAGGAGGGAAAAAGCTTTATTTAAAAGTGACAAAAAAATGAAAGCTTCAGAATCCCATTTGTGGTGTAACTTAGAGCAACTTAGGTACTTGTCAAAGCTAATTAAGACAGGCCATCTGCAAACGCTTATGATTGGAAACATTCTCCCCTCGTGCCAGCAGCACAGTGTGTTACAGCCTCCTCACATCCCTCCCCGACAAGCGCTAAGCGGCTTTGCCTGATGCTTCCAGCCCTGGGGTAGGGAGCAGGTCCGTCTCCCCGCAGCGTGAAAGCACGTTACCTGAGCATCACCCTTCGGTTCTGCCACCCGGGAAAGGAGAGGGGAAGCGTCCCTGCCCCACGCACACCGTTAGGGACAGGAGCAGCCCGTGGGGAGCAGGGCTAGGGCCACCCTTGCACACACGCACAGCTCCTGGGCACAGCCGCTCTCAGGCCAGCTCCCACCGGCGGGCTGGGAGACCTTGCTGAGTACCCCACGGCAGCAACTTCTTCACCTTCAAAGCACCATACTAGAAATTCACTGCCTTTGGCGAGTGATTTGCAGGCAGAGCCGCGAGCAGTGGCAGGCGAGCTCAGGAGGAACGAGGCCTGCTAGTCCACCCCGACATGGCGGACAGATGGGTGCTGGCAGGCCTGGGAGGTGTCCGTGGAGGAGCAGGCCCAGTGGGGCAAAACAGCCCACAGGACTGACACCCAGGCAACACAGCTGCGCAGCATCCCGTTGCTAGGCTGCAGTGTTACACAAATGTTTAGTTTCTCCTTAGCAACACTTTTTTTTTTTTTTTTTTTTTGGTCCATGAAGTGTTCTTTGTACCCTGAGGAAGCCTCCAGAAGTGCTGGAAGCTCCTGAGGAGCGCCAGCCTGGCAGGGGACCCAAAGGCACTGCCACCTGAGCGCAGGGCAGGCAGGGCCACCAGCCCACGGCTCTCCGGGGCAAAGCTGCCTCTGCACAGACCTTTGGAAAGGTCTTCAGCTCTTACAGGCCATTTTGGAAGTGCCGCAGTTGGATGTGACGAGTATTGGGATGTCTAGAAATCCATTTTTATGCCAGCAGTGGCTAGAACAAACTCTGCGTTGTCCTCAGGATTTCTTCCTCTGCTGAGGTTTATCAACCCAGTCTAAGTGTATGGACCCAGGCTTTAATCCCAAAGGAGAAATTTCAGTTGCCAAGCAGGGTAAGCTACTAAACAGCTCTCCCACTAGCGAAGGTCCACTTTGGAAAATGTGACAAGGACCACCCATCCTTGGGGTGAAATCCCCCTCCTGCTCAAAAAGCAGCCTCTGGATCCAGCAGGAAAGCTGAGGTTCACTCTCTGCATCCCGCCGGCAAAACAGGGACTCCAGCAGTGAGAGCTGCCTTTGACGTGTTCATAATGCAAAGACGTTGGGCTTATGCTGAACCTTCAAAGAGGCAAAGGGAACACAAAGCCACAACTCTTTTCATTGTAAACCACTACACAGAGTGCCTGCAGAGTTTTTGGGGTTGTTTTTCAAAGAATCATATACATATATATGTACACACATACATACATATATATATATATGTTGTACACACACACACTCTTTAATTTTAGGTCCTGCTCATCTGTCAGGGGATGATATTAGAGTAGATCTCGATGCCTAGACGGCTTCAGCAAAGTGTATTTGTAGTGTCTGCAAGCACCCCACATACTTGGGGGGAAAAAAAAAAAGAAATGTGGAATTTTTATAGTCACACTGAAGCTGAAATAAAAATCGTACTATTATCTCCTTATTCATATCATTTTTATGAAATTAAAGAGGCCTCATTAAATAAATCAATATTATACTTGAAAACTGAGTTTGCCCGAAAGTCTTTAGAATATAATTGTCAACTGCTTTTCTGCTTGGTGGACACTTCTCTCACACATTATGTTTAATCAAGGTTTAATACTTCACTGCAATGCTTTGCATTCAGTCTTACATGGACTCTGTGGGTGCTACGCACAGGGCACTGTCAGGTCAGTCTCTGAATGAGAACCTCTGGTTTTCCCAGCACCAATGTTACTTATAAAGTAATACTTCACTGTTTGCAGCTACTCCAGGCAGTATCTTTAGGTATGTAAGGTATGCATAGTCATGTCCAGCCTGCAGATAACCAAACCAAAGAAAAGAAATGAAAACAGAGCCTACAAAAAAGGGAAAACAGTTCCCACTCTGTTAGCAAGAACATTGCATTTGCCACCTCCCAGGGTGGCAGGCAGAGCTCCCAGCCCAAAAACTTCTCAGTAGAACCTCTCCCTAGCTCCAGCTATATTCCAAACTTCCTCCAAAAAGATGTCATGATCTTGCTTTTGTAGTCTCTTTTTCCCTCTCACAAGCCAACGGACACAAGCCATTTCATTCTGCAGCACTTGGCATTTCTGCTGAACTTCATGCCGAAGTTAAAGAACAAGGTTAACGGCTGGTGTGGAGGCTGGAACCCAGCAGCTGGAGGTGAATACGCATTCCCTGGTTTTGGAGTTTGGTACTAAACTAGACTTTCTATTTATTGTTGGGAAAAAAGAAACATTATTTTTGCAGTACTTCCTATCCCAAAGTGCTCAATAGTCAGCAAAGATCCAAGACTCACCAGCCACAGGCTGGAAAGCACTTCTTAAAAACAAACAAATGAAGAAGCAAACAAACAGACAAAACCAAACAGGGAAAATGACCCAGAGAAACCTCAGTTCCAAGAGTCACAGAGGATTTCTGTGAAGGAACAGAAACCACTTCTGTCAATGCCACTTTTACTCTGCTATAGCACATCTGACGGCTGGAAGACCTCTAGTAGCATGTACTCAAGACAAAGACAAGGAATGTTCTTCCTCTCAGGAACACTGAAATACAAAACACAAGACTATGCTAGCAGTATAATAGCATTATAAATCACATTTTTTCAAGAAACGTATCAGAATATTTTTAAAGTTCTAGCTACAGAAAAGACCATTTAATGTTATCCTTTAATTATTAGCATAGAATTTAAAATGACAGGCTCTCAAAGAAAGTTATTTTTCCAGTGAAATAAAAGGCTATCAATGATTTTCAGACACTGATCAATCCGATCTCACTGTAATTACTGAACCTTCACTGAACCCAGGAAAGGTCACGCTTACCTCAAATTTGGCCCTATCCATCTTACAGGTATCTTTTTTCCCTCTAAATACCAGGTCCTCACCACAGACAGTCCTATATAGATACTTCCCTTAATATTTCCCTGTTTTTTTAATTTCTCATGTTCTGATCAAGAGTAAAAGTCATGCTGGATCTTTCAACAAGGACATCTTTAAAAAATGGGACAAAACGAGATTTTTAAGAAAAGGGGTAGCACCTAGAAGTGAAGAACATGGCACCTGATCATAATTAGACTTCTCACATTCTTTACTTGGTTTTCTGCAAAAAAAAGCCCAAGAGATGCACAGCCGACATCCAAAGGAAACCACAATTTCTTTGCCAAAGGAAGTGCTGTGGAGATAACAGCAACTACGGACCGTTATTCAGGGTGGGATTCCAAGGGCCCCATTTCAGACAAGGATCTGAGCTCTCTGTCACAGACCAGGGAGGGAGCGGTGCTGGCAGCGGGCGATGCAGTTTCCCCACCAGCTACTGGGAGTCTCGGCAAATGGCAGAGGCCAAATCCCAACTTCCAGACAAGCGCAATCAGGTGAGATGGCCCCTTCCCTTCTTCAAACGAAAAAAATGGTCTGACAGAAGTGTACGAGAGTCGGCAAGAGGGATAGATGGCTGGAGGAGAGGGTGAGAGACAGATTAGAAGGAAAAGAAACCCATAAAAAAAGCTGAAATAACTAAAAAAGGGCCTTTGTCCTTAGAAGAACACCTGACTTAACAAATAGGCTTTAATCCATGAAGATGTAACTTTTGGCTTGCTGTTCTTTGGGGCTGTAAACTGTGTTTATTTAATCTTGATGTTTTTTGTGCTCTGGAATCTCCCAACTATGCTGAAAATGAGACACTGCAGTGCAGTTAAAATCCATTGATTTCAGCCTGGGCTCAGGTGAATCAGAAAGGTTTTCAGCGAAACTGCTCTGGGTGTACTTTGACAATACCAAGAGAAGGTGGCCAGTTACTCCCAAGACAGTTCTGCGTTAAACAGTGAAATCACTCCGGATGCGTATGTGAAGAGAAGCTATCTCGGCCTAGCCTACCAGCTTTGTGTAGTGTCTTCTCATTATCCTGGGACTTTATGAAGTTCGGAAAAGTCAGTCTGACTCAAAAATCACTGCAGAAATCTAGGCTTTTTTAAAGCAGTTTTAAGAATACACACTGCATCTTTCTCAGTCAAGTATTTCTTATAAAATCAGAGCTATTGCTATTTTTAAAACATCTTTAAAAAGCAGCTAAAAAAAAATTAAAACATCCATGTGGGCAAAATTCCTGCCAAAGATGTTTTCTCTCAAGCATGGGGCAAATAAAAATACAAATTTTTACTTCCTAAGTCCTGAGAAGAACTTTAGAAACCTCAGGGGAGAAGCAGCCTTTGGGCAATATTCAAGGCTGTCAAAACACATAAAGCAGAAGCAAAGTCATCCTCCAGCAACGGGTAATTACTATCTAGAGATAGCAGTACGTATGCTGGGGGACAAAGGCACTGCTGCCACTGACTTCGGCAGGCTAAGAGAACGCCTTTCTGTGTTTAAGAAATGCCAGCGCTCCAAGGGCTCTCTTTACCACCAGAAAAAAACCCAAACTACAGTGGAGAGAAGTAAAGTAGGACATAAAATTTTATTCTGAAATGATCTCTGGCCACAACAATAAAATGTAACAAATATTCACCAGAACAGTCTTAACTCCTGTCATCAGCTGTACAATACATACAGTATCATAAAACTGGCCACTAGGATTAAAACCCACTACAACATCTTTAATGTCAAGTGGCAACAGCAGCATCTCACAGAAAATTATACATACATATATACACAGTCCACATTCAATCGTTTTTCACATGTTTTCAGTACACACAGTTGCAGCATATTACAGTCACGTGTCTAAGTCGTTGCCCAATAAAAACCCAAGCTAGTGCTTAGACGTAATTTAGCAGTCAAACCGAGTAATTACAATTTGTAGCAGAGATGTACAAGCCCCTAGAAACAATAATTCACAAATGTTGCTTTATTTAAATGCTACCATAGCATTAAACTGGGCAATATTCTAATCTTTGCTGACCAGAAAAAGAGTTCTTTTTGTACTTATCACAAACATTATTGATGGAAAAAAAAATACTAAAAAATGGACAGCATTAAATAATGCTCACCCTTTCCTAAAGATTCTAATATTGCCCGATGCTACTTATGTCTAAAGTGTTTTCAACATTCCCATGAAGTCATTTCTAACTCCAAACCACCCACCAAGTTAAAAGTGGCTTAAGTGCCTTGCACCCAAATTGTAAAAATCCCTGGCCACCTTTATAAGAGCCAGGCACATATAAAAGGAATGCACTTTGGTTCATACCAAATGCCCTGGGATTAAATCACACTATAAAACTAAAGAGTTTGAGGTAAATTTTTACAAATACAGTTGATTTCTGTCTACTGTCACCATAACAAAAATTTATTTAAAAAAAAAAAAAATCAATTCGATGTTGAAGTACAACCAATGAGGAAGGGCCAGCTTTAACCCCTTAACGAGATGTACTACAAGAACAGTGTCCTCTCCACCCTAGCAGTGTGATTGCCTTATTGTTTCTATTAAGGCCTTGATCAGCTACAGGATGTTTTAAGACAGGTATAGCATTTAAAAATAATTTCATCCCTACTATCCAGTATTCCAAGGGTTAAAGAGGCCAAGATGCATGCCCTACAACACCGCATTTGTAACAAAAGGCACATTGTTAACACCAAGGGCACAATCCATCCTCTATTGTTAATCTATACATCTTGCATCACTCTGTTGTTCCAATACACTTAAGTGGTAATGAACACTCCAGTGGTGCAAGGAATTGAGCCAAGTGAGACTGCAACCAAAGACAAGACAACACTGTGCTGTTACTAAATCTGAAAATAGCTCAGACATCCCCAGACAATGGTAACATGTGAGACTAAGCACTGTTTCCAAGCCAACTTCTATCAGCCTAATTATCAGAGCCCTTAGAATAAAATCACATCAAAGCAAGAGGCAACGTCCTTCCCCCCTTCCCTCCTTTTTTACAGGTATAAATAAGCTACAATAAAAAGCAGCTACATCACTTAAAAACCTTGATGTAGCTGCTCCTTTAGTATAGAGGATGTTCCACTGTATCTGGGTTAAAAAAATAGCTCTGCACACTATATTTTGGCCTTAAAGTTTCCGGTAGCATTTATGAAGAAGGTGGATCATAAATGCTTTATTGGCATTAAGAACTGGTTACATGAAAAAGAAAACTTAGTGGTTTTAGCCCATTAGTGATCCATGAACACTATGAATGTTTTCACTTTAAATTGCCATGAAAGGCAAGAACGTGTATCAATGTTCCCTTTAAAACACATTAAGGGAGGTGATTCTTCTTCTGCCCCTAATTTAGGCATCTCTATTTCATAACTTTTGCAGGAAGAGTTAAGGTAGAAAGGAGTGGTAAAGCCAAGCAGGTGGTGGAGGAAGTAAAGATTCCCAGTTACTGCAGAAAAATACACAGTAGTGTATTCCCACAGTCATGAGAGTCAATTGATTTTATATGAAAATTAATATATCTCTTTTCCAGACTTAGAATTTACTGACTATAACTTACTGGATACTCATATTCCAAAAGCCACTTTTCTTAGCTGTATTACTATATTTCATTTTTAACATGATTTCATACATGTTTACATATTGCACTTACACACATTGTATAAAGTTGTGAACATTTAACACTAAATAATTTAATTTGACTATAGGCAGGAAATTTTTTTTTTAAAAAAAGTGAGTAAAATGGTTGCTTGATGCTCTAATTTTTACAGTTATCAATCAACAAATATCATCCTCTACTCAAAAATTATTTTTGGAGCTTTTTTAGGTGTTAACTTTTTGGCAAGAAGTTAAGCGATATGTTTCCTGAGAATTCTGTCATTTTGCATTTATAGCCCTCCCCCAGTCTTACATTAAACTAAAAATAAACCAACCAACCAACCAAAATAATTAAGCTGTAAGTGGCAAAGCAATGAATATGAAGGAGAACTTAACCGGAAACTTTCTTGGCCTCTTGGGGGACCATGCTTTAAGTATTTTTCATAATTTGTACAAGTAACTCAGAAAAATCTGTGCATATAAATGTTGCTTATAGTAAAGTTATTGAGGTTTAATGCAATCCATTCTAGTATGTCTTGTTCTAACATCCATAAACCCTTCTGGATTATGTTGTACTTTGTTTAAAATTCCCTTTTTGTACGTTTTATACATCCAATGTAGACCACAGCCATTGTACGTGATGCAATACTGATCCTAGATCTCAAACTGTTCCTGTTGAAAACATGCTACAACGCGTGAATATTTCTCCCATAGGTCTAGATATTATTCCTCAGTAACGGCCATCTTTCTTCCATGAATGCAGTTAAAAGTAAAAAAGAAAAACCAAGCATTAGCAAACATGCATGTGAACAAATCTACACATTTCTCTAACTGTTCCTTCAAAGCTAATTTTCAGCTACAAATGCCAAAGATTAAATCTAATTCCACCCATTTCACTTTCCTTTGATAATCTTCCCTTATTAGAAAGTATCTAGGATGGTGTCTGTCAACTGAAAAGCTTTCCACTGAGGATCTTTCTGTCTACAGTTACACTGTCTACGGTGATGTACTTTTCTACAGAAAGTAATGTAGTAACACAGTGTTTGCCCCTACATGCAGATTTGATCTGAAGTGTAAACGTACCAGGGAGGTCACAGTCACTCAAACAAACAACATCAGAAGAAATAAAAGCAACCTGTGAAATCTATGTAGCATAACAGTCTGGAAGTTACAGTATAAAACTGACAGAACAAGCATTCTGCCTATGTGATTCAGAGAGACCAAGCTGCATGTTAGGAGAGAAAAAACAGGAGAGGGGAAAAAAGAAAAAGATATATACTCAATGTTATATATACCTGAAACGAAGTCCAGAACATCTTGCTTTACCAACTCATCACTTACTTTCAGATTCAGAGGAACACACACACTGCCATCTTTGTTCTTTCTAAGACTGCTCATTCCTCTCACTCTACCACACGGCATGCAAGGTAAGAGAGTCATTTTAGCCCTGGAAGTTCTCTTTTTTTTGCATTATATTTAAATGCTTATTTTAATCAAAAACCACTTTTGAATAGAGAAAGCATTCCACAGGAGGTGACCGTATCATTAGTGATACCACTACTTTCTCTGGGCTACCATACAGAAAATGACAATGTCGCATGCTACGGCTCCACTTCAAATTGCAAGTTTACAGGTGCTTAACTGTATTTCTCCAAGTATCCTCCCTGGAGTCCAGTCAGGCATAGGTGTGAGTGTTTGCAGAATCAAGACCTGTACCCACAAAATCCAAAAGTCTTACAAATTTACCCCAGGTGAAACCTAATATGAACCATGGAAGAGACAGGTTAATACCTTTGACACCACGCTGCAATGCATGACAGTCATGTTGTAACCAGTGGCCTGCCACTGATGTTTATTACTGTGTCACACTAGTTACAGTAAGGCTAATTGTACTGTAGAAGACAAAAATTTTAAAAAATAAGTATAAAAACTTAAAGCATTGTCCCCGTGTTTTTATAAAAACAAAATCAACATTTCTTACATTTAAAATGAGTGCTGAAAGATACAAATGAATAAAGTTATTGAGCAAATAAAAATGTATATCTGAGCTACTGTTTCATACAAATAAGGCTCAGCCACATTGTATCTCTCATATTAACAGCATCGGGTTTTTCAAACTCAGCTAACGAGTTTTGGCAACACTGTTCTTTGCTGAATATTCCCATTGGCATCTGTCATCTGTGCCAAATTAGTCCTCAGTTTTGAAGCTGAGCTTGAAGTCGGAGGTAACTTGGAAATCGACGTTATAGCACCAGTGCTCTCTGTAATTCTCTTCGCCGAGGCCTTTTCCCCCGTTGGAGGCTTTGGCAACCGCCTCCTTAGCCAGGGATGCCGCAAAGCCTGGCTTGGTGTCATACGGATAGCAGGATCCCATTCTAAACACTGTTTTAAGAAGTCAAGGAACAGGGGATCATCACATCCCTTTAATGCATTGCCCCATTCTCTGCTCTCTGGTGGGCCACGTAGTTTTCCCCTCCGAGAGCGTCCACCATTAAGTATTACAGAGCCATCAGACAAGGTTGTGATGCTGCAATAGCGAGGATAACCCTTAGAGCTCACAAAGTTTTTGGCTCGCTTGGATGAATCTAAGAGTTTTGGAGAAGGCATGCCCAAGAGCTCAATCATACAAGCCAGCTGGTCTCCTTCATCTTCTCCAGGTAAAAGTGGATAACCGGTGAGAAGCTCTGCTAGAATACAGCCCAAGCTCCACATATCTATGGGCATCCCATAACGAGCACCAAGGATGACTTCAGGTGCACGGTAAAAACGTGACTGAATGTAAGTGTAGACACGCTGATGCTCGTAACAACTTGAGCCAAAATCAATCACTTTAATACCACTTCTACCCTGTTGCTTCAACAGAATGTTCTCAGGTTTAAGGTCACAGTGGATGATTCTGTTTTTGTGCAAAGCATCCAAGCACTGTAAAATTGAGTGGGCAAACTTGCGGACCAAAGGCAGGCTGAAGCCCTGAAACTTGTTTTTCTTTATTAATTCATACAGGTTCATGCTCAGCAATTCAAATGTCATGCAGATATGGCTGCGGAATGTGAAGTTTTCCAACATGTGAATAACATTCATGTTGTTATCCTTATCTTGTTTCCGGAGATGCTCCAGGATCTTAATTTCTTCTGCAGCTTGGCGGTGGAAACGTTTTTCATTTCTCACCATTTTTAGTGCCACATGCTGATGCATCTTGTGATCGTAGGCCTTCACCACCTGCCCAAAGCTTCCTTTTCCTATAACTTTCAGGACTTCATACCTGTACGCAATATGATCATGGGGTACTTGTATATAAGACCCTTGGTCATCATCATACCCGCAATTGTTTGAACCACCAATCACACCTTGCCGCTTCTTTGCATTTGGACCCAAAAAGTATATTTCAGGGTAGCTAAAAATCTCATGATGCTCAAAAGCTGTCAATTTTTGCATGTATTGCTTCATTGCCTGCTCTGGTGTCATAACGGAGGCTTTCACCTTCCCTGTTCCATCTGTAGATTTTAAAGAGCTGGAGCTCCCTTGTCGTCTGTGAGCACTCTCTGACTGTCTGTCCTGAACCACTGGCAGTCCAGATTTGCCTAGCGTCGTAAGTCCATTTGGCTGTGTCGTCAGAACCATCCTCTTGTTACTATTATCTTCGAACAGCTGCTTTTTGCTGAACCTGGATTTGTCCATGGCTACCAACATGGAGGTGCTCATTCATTGTGTGCTTACTGCCTCCAACCTAAAATCGAAAATAAATACATACCCAGTTAACAAGAAAGGCACAAACTCTATGCTCCACCATCCACTCTGCAACCTGCCATCCTGCCTAAATCACCTCAAAACTAAGTATCTTCTTGTAAGTCAGTTGTCTACAGATAACCTAAAAAATACAGCACATACACTGTGATACTGCCAGATGCTATTAAGTTTTCCAGATCCTTGTTTCTGAAAGGCACCTTCATGACTCTCTAAAACATTTGCAACAAGGCAATCACAGATGTGCTACCATGATAAGCTAACCATTCCTCCAAGGAATCTTCAAGGCAACAGTCCTGTAACATCAAGAAGCATGCTTGAGGGACATTAGACTATACAGAACATGGTAGCAGTTTTATTGATGCTGGAGATTAATATATAATGCCTGTGCCTGTTAGAACTTACATGGCCAAGGCTTTCCTAGTCAGCTGTTCTCAGAAATCAAGATTTCCACTTGTTCCTAAATTTGCTGCGTATCAAAAGCTCCAGATATAATTTTAAGCAATAAGGCACGTGCTGTGATATGCACAAAGAGGAAAAGAACCTGCACATTTCTGAAGTTTAAGAGATGCCATTTACTGCTTGCAATTGAGACCGTCACTATTCAGCAAAGCATTCAGATCAATGAAGCGTAAGCATATACTTTAGCACTTTCCCAAACCAGTCTTACGATAACTTTTAAGTAAGATGAGATTTGGGGCCTGATGCAGACTTATGTGGAAAGAAAATCTTTGCCTTGAAGAACATACAAGTTACTTTATTTTAAAGGAATGGAAAAAAGGATTAGTTGATTTTAGAAACTGCATTTGTTCTGGACATTTTTTACAACGTAATAAACGGCAGTATTCAGCATTTTCAAGCAAAGAAATACCAGAAGTACTGGGGTGTGAGAACAACTATTGCTCAAAACCTGTTATTTTTAAGGAGAAACAAGAAATTTACAAGCATATACTTGCCACTAAAATAGCTGTCCTTAGAAATCCTCATTTGCTCTAAAGTAGAGGATAATTAGTTTGTCTTCTGCCTGGTCTTATACAAACGTGTGAAGAATTCCCCTGCTGTCTCTCCAGCTGATTCATCAGTCTTAATATTTATGCCAAACTACTAACCGAAAGTTCAATGATACTGTCAGACAGATGATCAAGCCAGGGTTGAGAGCACTTTTAATCTAAAACTTACTTTTTCTAGGCAGCTATGGGTAACATATTCCCCGTTCACTTAAGGTTGCTGAAATGAAATCAGAAAATGACAGTTGTGTGCTGTGATATGAGGCAATGAAATCTGTGCTGCAACTGCAGAAGTGCTTTCTAATGAGAAAACCAGGACACGCAACGCAGACTCTACCACACTTTGTGCTTCTGTTAAGGTACCAGTTTGATACGGCAGAAGCATGTTTTTGTAAATTCAGTAACTTGTTCCTGAGGAGTAGCCAGCTGGACACCAGCTTCACCTTTGGACAGTACTTTGAAATGTGCTGCTCTGAAACTCACACAATGTAAGAACAAGAGCTCTCAGGGATTACCTCTGCTGAGTTCACTGCTCTTCCG
>NW_009627351.1:0-6857 GCF_000690535.1 Cariama cristata | reverse complement strand
CTTCCGATTGCATTTTGATTCATGTTGAATAACTGGTCCATTTTATTTCAACATTGCAGTTTGACTGTGTATGTTTATTTGCAGAGCAATTTGGGCTCACACTATCAATTTTGATCAATCTCATCAAAAGTGTTACCACACAACTGCAATTCAGAGCAAAGACGTTTGTAACATTCAAGCACACTGAAGATATACAGGATATCGACATTAATTCCTTTCCTAGTTTGATGTCTCAAAAGCACAGGAATTAAATCACCAAGAGGACTTAATGAACCTATCATGCCTACAGGGAATTCCTTCAGGTCAAGTTTGAAGTGCATTGCAGTAGCAGTTTCCTGAAGGTTGCCCTGATCCTCTATATAAACAGTAGTTACTGGAAAAAAAAAAAAAAATTCGGCCCCAAGAGCTGCTAAATGATGCATCTCGGAAGAACTGGATCTAGTTAGTAAGATGTGTTGGAGGTTCAGCACATGCGGTATTGCAGAACTGCGTACGTAAGAAATGCACAAGGACGCAGCAGAGTAACTGTACAGATTACAAGCACTCAAGCTAGGAAATTCGAGGTACAAACGTTTCTTCTGTGGCACTGGTTGAGCAACAAAGCAGAACATATCTGGACAAACCGGGAGCAGACAATACAAATGTACAGACAACGAGGAAGAAAGAGCGTAACAGAGAAAACCATCTTTAAGAATTTCTTAACCCAAGTATTTATTGCCACAGTTCACATCTTGATTTTTTTTTCACTTGAATCACCTGTTTTCAGAGATAACTATTTTCTGCCCTTCCTAAGCACTGCTCATTTCAATAGATGCACTGGGCAGTTCTTCAAATTTCAGTTATTTGCTTTGTATCGGGGCTTGGAAAAAACCCAAACATTTATCCACTCTCAACAGGGACTACAGAATTCTTTTTCCTAAAAGCATGTTTGTAAACACATTCGGAAGTGTAAACCATGTAGCTCTGCTTCCTGCACCTTCAGGCAGCCTCATGGTTTCCCTTGCTGCTCACAGGCTGGCTTTTTTTTTCCAAGCAGCAGAATGAAATCACCGGCATTATCCCAGCTTCACCCCAAATCCAAAGTGACCGGTTTTGCCAGTTTCAGTCAGCTGCTGCTGCTTGAGAATGTAAATGCAATGCAGACAGTAGCACTGGTTTTCTTTGTGGAAGAAAAGACACAGGCCCTGTTCCAAAAGCTGTGGGGGAGAAGAGAGCTCACTCTTCTCTCAAAAAACCCAACAGGAGTTTCAGAGCTATCAGACACATCACAATCACAAAGTCAATATGAAAAATGGACTTCCCTCATCCCAGGGTACTGCCTGCACAAAAATCACCACCTCTTCTTCTGTTTCCAACCTGGATGAAAGTCGGGATTCTCACCAGCCCTTTGCTCTGCCTATCTACTTCTGGCTACCGGGTGTCTGAGATTGCTGTCAAGTTCGGGCTTGCACTGCTTACGAGCTTCACAGGCTTCACCAGTGACGCTGTCCCTGAACCACAACTAATGGGGCTGGGAAGCTACAAAGGACTACAGCCTCCTCAGTCCAGTACCAACTGCTCGCAGTACACAGAGGCTCCATCAGCCCGTCATCCAAAACCATAAGCCTAAGAGCTTTATAACGTGTCTTCCTTTTCCTTCTGCAGATGAACCCGTAAATTCTAGAACAAATAACCTACACAGCTGACAACCCGCATGCACCTATGCAGCTTACTATATATTTTATTACCTGTGCTCGGACCCATCTACACCTTCTAAGATTTACACATTTTTATAGTGCACATCTTCAAAAACTTACTGATGTACACATTTCTCCACAAAACATACTGAAATAACAGGTAAGCTTGAAGTCAAAGAACTAATCTTCCTGAATCTTCTGGCAGCATCAATTACAAAACCGCAAACCTTACAATGGGGTTTTTTCCTCTCTCGGTAGTTTTTCGTAACTTCAAAATCACCACTACAATTTTGCTTTAACTTTGGTTTGCTCAGTTTTATGGAAGTTGTTGGCTATGCCGAAAACATTCACCTAACCTTTGAAGCAGAGACATCAGGCAAAACAAAAAAAAAGAGCACACTTTTTTTGGGGGGCTGGGAGTGTTTGGGGTTTGGTTTTTTTGTTTTATTTTCACAAATGGGTTTAGGGACAGAAGTAGAACGGTAACTTACTATACTTGGAGTACAGACCTGTAACAGCACAGAAGTAGCGTAAAACTGAGCCCACCCTGCTAACAAGATGGCAAACCGATTGAGCATTCCTTTGCAGTAATGCTCAGCCAATGCAATGGTCTGCTTCAAGGCCTTCTACAAGATTATGACTACAGGACTGAACACCACAGGAGCATATACCTCTTTTCACCTTTGTCCTCTAAAAGCATCGAGACCTTCTGGAGTTGTATCATATTCCATCTTTGTAAAAATCACTTGGTGCAATATTAGCACCCTATAAAACTATCCAAGACAGACACACGCTTCAGCTATATATTATCATTTTATTTTGAGCAAAACCACAGAAAGAAAGATTTTGCAGTCAATCAGAATCTAAAAAAGTTTATAAAATTAATCTTAATAATAAAGCAATCACAATGGCCTGCTGAAATACTGCACTGGAATAAAATGTCTTTATCTGCTATTACTTTGCATAGATGAGGACATGGGAGAAATAGTGTTCCAAAGTAGTAACATAAAAAAGAATAAATGTTAAAATATACACTCCCTTCTTTACAGCATTTCTGGGCATGCCAGTTTCAGCCATACTGTGTCTAACATGCTAGAGGCATACGGTATTAGGTGTAGCACACTGCTCTGCCTATTTTGTTGACTACAGCCTCAGCAAATGTACAAAAGGTCTTTTTTCCTTGATAAATTAATTCAACAGCATTCTTCTGTTCAGAACTAAAAATAGTTGCTAATTAGTACGATAACAATAATGCAGGATTATCATAATGGTTTTATTATGAGTATGGGTTTATACACCACAAAGGACTAAGCCCTCGGCCTAAAGAGCTTGTAGCTCAACAAGAGCGGTAGAAAAAAACATCGTCTGGATTTTTTGCTGCTGTCATATCTGGCCCATGTAACCTTATTTTTTGAAAAGTTAACTTTGACTTTATATAGCAAATATTTTCACAGACAGAACTATGCCTCAAGAGTGATACCAATTCATAAATTCTTTTCCTCCTGTCAGGACTACACAGCTGCAGTGAGTCTGGATACTTCTGGGACACCCTGCATGTATTACGCATGCTGAAACCAAAAAGGACAGTCAATGCACACTGCACACAGAAATTGAGCTCTTCAGGTACGCTGAAGTGTACACATACGAGAGATGTGCCCTGATGTACCGCAGTCAGCATAGCACAGTCAACAACTCTGGACCCCAAATTTCAGAGCCCCTCCCATTAAAAGTTAAGAGAGTTTCGTATTTCCCCTAGACACAAGTTTTACATAGAGGAAGAAACATGCAAAGAAATCTAGATATAGCAAAGTCCAGGTCATGACTGTATAGTTATTTCCACTCAAACGTCAGAGCATTTCTGTGGCAATCTATTACGTGAAAACACCACAATAGGAAGGTATTTTCTTTGTTTTTTCCTGCTTCAAAGCAGCTGCCCACAATAAAAATTTGTAGCATGTGACCCATTAGATCTTCTTGTTAACAGCATCCGGGAATCTCTGTTCCATTATAACGTAAATTAATTTTTTAAAAAAATTTAAATTTTTTAAGATTAAGACTGAATGACTGATGCAAAAGTATGTGGACAGACATTCATCCCTGGTGGCAAAAGAACACAGGCTTGCTGTAGGGAGATCTTAGAGAGGGCTTGAAGAGGGAGGGCACTGAATCATGCACTGTAAATGCATTGTTGTTACAGTACTAGACAGGAGGAGAAAAGGATTAAGACTGCTTTACTGCAAGAGAAACAGGAAGAGTGCAGAATGCAGGGATATGTGCCAAATAAGAAAGAACAGAGATGGAGGTAGGCAGAAGACAGAGACAAGAGTCTGGGAGAGGGACTCACAGACGGGTCGGGATTTACACGACTACAGCAGCAGGCAAGCAAGATAATCTCTACTGCAGCATGTCAAGTGGATGTAAGAACACCGTAATGACACAGGAGAGAGAGTGGAAAAAGGTTCCAATCATCAAGGCAAGAACTTAAGGCTTCAAAAGAGAAAGCAATGACTTTGGAGAGGAAAATGAAGAGAACAAGGGGTTGGAAATGAGTTTGTGTTTTCCACCATGAGCCAAAAAGATAGTCAGGGATGGAAGCAGACACGAATAAGCCTAGGATGAAGCCACAATTTTTTAAAAAAATAAACAAAACCTTTCCCTGGTACAATACACAACAGCCTGCTTAGCAACAAAGGTTGCTGTGATTGCAGAGGCTGCGGCCAAAACCTCTGCCCTGTTAGATGAAGTCTGTGTAAAACAGCATCTTCCCCTCTTCTACCCAAGCCACTATATTCTACCAAAACAATGAAACTTCCCTCGAAAACAGGCGACCCCAGTTTCACTAAAGGCTACACCACACAACTCACTGCTGCAAGAAACATGACAGGTAGTGGATTTCTCCTCTGTCTGAAGTAAAAGAAAAACTTTTCAGCTTAAACAAAAAACTATCTTCAATCTCAGTGTATCTTCACAACTAGTGTATATACAATGCACATGCTTACATCCAGCCACCAGCAATTTAGGTAAACCATAGCTTCTGAACGCTTGAAACACAAAGAGGAATACTCTCGACTTTTAGCTATTACAGAACTCACACAGACACAGCAGGGATGAAAGCAGAATAAGCAAATGAACACAAAGAAGGAAAACGGTTTAAGAAAACAGAAATGTTCCATTTTAAATAGGTCTGATTGGAGGAAGTACTGGGATGCAAAACCAATGGTTTCAATCAGTCAGTGTCAGTTGAGGTCAGCGGGCCTGAAGTTTACCAAAAGATCACATAACAAATATAGCTTTTTTTTTTTTTTAGGTTAAAATTCAGCATTCTGATGTCATATCTGAACCTTACCGCAAAAACCTATGTTAGTCAACCACAAAATAACCACCTACAAAATTCAGAAAGGCAGTCCTGAGGTATTTCTAAGGCTAAATAAATACTGTAGAATAGGCTTTGTATCACAAAGGAAAGGCAGAGTTTGCAACAGTCAGAATCCAGAGGGACATGAAACACAGCAATATAATGTCTTATCACCCCTGTGTGCTTCCGAAGTATTTCATATCTGTGTGTATATATATATATACACATGCATATATGTGTATGCATACCTACATAACGATGTATGTACAAAAATACTCGAAACACAGAAATGTAACACTTGAACATCCCTTGCATGCTTTCATAAAGACTTCATCTTTATATATGCATCTATATATGCACAGGCACTATATATAATATACACACACACATATAAATCTACATATAAAAATACCAAAGTTCTGTACTTCCAAAATTAGTAAGTAGTCCCAGATACATAGCTGGGCTACCACGCTCTCACAAATCCTAAATTAAGTCTGGGCTCTGTCACATGTGCGCCCCTGTTATTTGTGGGCCCATCTCTATGTGTAGGTTCATGATCGGTGTCCAGGCTGTTTGTACTATGTTCTTTCTTTTCTGTTTTTATAAAAAAATTAAGCTGCTGCTCCAACTCTAAAATCAACCAGCGCTTAACTGGTACAAAAATGTGAAAAAATTGGCCTTTGATGCTAACGAACAATTCTGATATATACCCTAGCCACATAAATACACAATGATGTTGATCTGAAGTATGCAGCTCCACCTTGAATTTGCAGAATATTCATTGTTCCCTTCGAGAATATCCTACGTATACTGATTTTTTTTTAATTTGAGCCAATTCTTTCTATAAATGGATTTGAATAAGATGCTTTTACCCCGAAGCTACACAGAAAGTCACTGAAACACTAATATCTAAATGCATAGTTTCACCTTCCACTAGCCCATAATCACATTACCATTTAAAGCTCTGCCATATGTTTACAAAGATAGTATGTGAGCATTCATGAAGAACTCATTAATTCTAAGGAAAGTATGCCATCAATGCCTTTCAGGGTCAATATGAAATCTTTCATAATTTAAAAGGAAATGTATGCAATAAAAATTTCAGATATTTAGTGTTAACGTGACAGCATATAGACCCCTCTCTCTACTCTGTCATACCTTAAGGACAGAGATATCCTCTCTCATCCATATATAGTGTCATACTTTGGAAGTTTCATTCCTAGTAGATTAACTAGGAGTGAGAGATAATGTGAGATATCACAGAACCGGAAAATAACATCCTTTTCATGCCATCAATGCTTATTTCTTTAGGTAAACTACTGCAGTAATAAAGTCGGATTCATCCAATCATTGCCCCCGAGTACAGCGATAGCTATTTCTAGGGAAGACAGCTATCGGCCTGAGATAATCAGACACAGAAAGGGAGAGCAGCCTTCATTTTTCACCTCAGTTCATGCGACCCTTTAATCACAGTGACTAACCTCATTGCCAAAATAATGTCATCTCAAAAAATGCATTTACCAGAACAGCTCCTCTGTGTGAGTGTGGAAGATCGAATTTGTCACTGAAAATGAGACACAAAACCAGACTGAAGGGGGGCTGGGAAGGGGGAGGGAGAAAGCTGCTTCTCAGTGCAGTCACAGGGTCCCAGCCCCACAACAAACACGCACATTTGATCGGAGTCTGCAGACATTAAATGCACTTTGCTTAAGCACCAAGCATCTCACGAGGCTGGACGGGGTGCCCGCGGGTCCTGCCCCCTCCCGCTCCGGGGTGCCCGTGAGGGCTCGGTCGCGCCGCGGGGTCACCCGGCGAAAGGAGAGCGG
>NW_009627350.1:17059-35613 GCF_000690535.1 Cariama cristata | reverse complement strand
AGGGCTCGGCGGGGACCCCTCTCCCGCACCGAGGTGCTGCCCGCCATGGCCTCACCCCTGAGGAGCAGGGAATTGGGTGCCCGCAGCCCCTGCCTGGGCACTTCCCTGCTTCCAGCTGCGTTTCTGTAGGGCACCCCCAGGGCCCTGGGGTTCCCTCTCTTTTACTTTTTTCGTTTTTTTTGAGGAGAAAAAGAAAGAAACCATGAAGGTGCAGCCAGGCAGTGGCCGTGGATGTTGACTTTCACAGGCAGCGACTCGGCAGCATGCTGCAATTTGCATCAGGTTAGGGGCAAAAATAATAAGGGTGACCTAATTGGTGTAGCGTGTCCAAACAATAAGCCTCCCCCTGCGCTCGAAAAGGTGGAATTTAATATCTTCCCGTGCTCCGTATAAGAACCCTGTAGGAAAAACACGGCCTGGTTGCCGTGGTTCTCCCCAGCCCTCTCCCGCGGGCTAGGAAAGGGCTCTGTGTACTGTTTGCTTTGTGTGTTTTCTCTTTACTTCCCCAGCACGGCTGCAGTAAGGGACTCATTTCCAAGGCTCGGCGAACAGTGAGTCATGGCTTGGCAAGGAAAATAACTCCTGAAGACTCAGCGGTGATCCTTGCTGGATGGATCTGCTGGTAGCTCTGTTCTCGAAGGGTGAATCAACACTCTCCCCCCAACTCAGGAAGGTGGAGTTAGGCAGATGTCTGAGGCCGACCCTTGATCATTGAGAGGACTATAACCAGCCTCTGCGATGATTTTTGTTGAAATTCAACTGAAACGTTGAAAAAGCTACCTCTTCCGCCAGCCCTTTGATCTTAACATTAAATCTTGGAGACGTTAGTGGTGATTAGGAAAGTAAACATCGTCCCTTCCTGGAGGGAAGGCAGAAGTTTGTTCTGCTCAAGTATTGTGCCTCGCAGGGGTTAAGTTACATTTTGCTTTGGGGAGGAAAGGAAAATCGCTCAAAGTAATTAACTTAAGATGCTGACGCTAATGAATGGGCTTTCAAAGCTGGGGCTGGTGGGGGGGTTGATGGGAATTCCCTGTTGAATCAGTGACATTAGGGCCTTAGGAGTGATTCTGCAATTATTAGGCTGAAATGATGTTGAACATGAAGTTAATCCTGTTATCTCTCAAATATTGAGCAAACTGCTTGCTCTGGATAACTCTGTAATGGGATTATACTAGACAGTCTGGCACCCTTGACACTCCCTATCTGTTCAGGGCTTTTTCTTATTTTCTTGTTCAGGATAAAGTATTGATCAGGCTTCCTAGAGTTAATTTTGGGAGATGGTGTCTGGGGCACTGTTTTCCAGCGGTGCTGGATTTAAAGAAATTTTTTTAAAAATGAGTTTCATAATGAGCACCCTGTTGCCTTATGAAGCTGTTCGTTCCTCCACAGCAAAGATCCCTTGAGCCCATCCCTAAATAAATGTTTAGGCAAAGAACTGAAGAACAAGGACAAGTATAAAAGGAGACTTCCCTTCGTCATACCTTCCTGGCATCAAGAATCTGCAGTTGAGTGAGTTCCTGTGCTGGAGATGGTTCCCAGGCTGTCATATTTGCAGGTTTTAATCAGTTCTGGTTTGAAAGCCTGATTTTGCATCTATGATAGCCTGTAGCAATTGTTCTAAATAAAAGGAACTGGTGGGATTTTTGAAAGGATGATCTTGAGTTTGTTTTTAAGCAGTCTGATAAATTATAAGGTAGCCAATGTCAGGAAAACACAAGAGCCAAAATCGTCATTCTGGGAGGAGAGAGAAAAGCCCTAATGCACTTTCAGTTGCTCACCGATGTTCATTATAGATAGGATTGCTTTCTTGTTGGGCTCACAGACATCCCAAGTTTTAGTGGCCTGACTTTTATGCAGGCTTTGTTATGAGCTGGAACAACGACGTTGTTGCTGCCAGGTCAAGTTATGTCCTCCGTTGCAGCACGGCAAAACGTAGTGACTTACAGTTCTGCAGTTCAGGACAGAAATCAGACTACCACGTATCGTGCGAGAGGTGAAGACCTACACCCTGGTGAGAATTAGAATTTGAGTTTCAAAGTCAGGGAAGACCTTTTTTCTCTACTCTGTAGCCAGAGGCTCAATTAACAATAAAACAGACCTCTTTCAGCATCACTAGAGTATAGAAGTGATTTCTACAACACCCATTAAATGAGCAGATGTTTTTGTGCTAAACCAGAGATTTCCATAAATATGGGAAAGTTCCATTAAAGGGTCAGTCAGCTTTTAGTTTCCAAGCTTTGATTTTTATTTTTTTTTAAGGCTGATCTGTATCTTGTTAAGAACTGCAGATTTTTTGGTGAGGTTTTACTTTTTTTTTTTTCCCCCCCTACTCCCTTGACAAAAGTGAGAATTGCTTTGGAAGCTCCGAGGAGCTCCCTTACAGCAGAAATGGGCTTCAGCATTACTAATGGCTTGTGCGTCCCAGTAGTGTCAAAGGCGGCAGTGAGGAGATGTGGGCTGGCGTAGCCAAGGGGCCACCTAAGGTTTTGGACCAGCTGGCCTTTCAGTTTAAGTGCCTAGGGGCCAGCTAGCCCTGCTGTTGATAAGGTAATGGATTTAGGTGGTGTCATTGTAGCCTGTAATTTCAGGGACCTCAGGGGAAGCCCTGGGACGGCATTCTTACAGCAAGGGAGCTAGCACCTTCTGCAAGCTTTTTTTAGATGGGAATCCAGCACAAGAACAAACTCCCTATTTGAAACTTAAAGTGTGTGGAGAAATAGTTTAATGTTTATGTTTACACACCCTAAATTTTGTGCACCGATTCAAATGCTTGCTCTAATGCATCCTTGCTATAACTAGTGCCTGAAGAACATCCTTACTAGAGCTATGGTTTTCAGCTTTTCATTTGTGCACCTTTGAATATTGTCTGATAGGAGATGCAGACCCCTGCGAAGTGAGTTAATCCACATGTACCTGGCTTTCTCAGTGGCTTTTCTTTGGACCCCTTAAAGATCATTCTTGTTCATTTTTCCTGCAAGCTGAAAAGGCCTGAACTTGAGTTTTGGTGCTGCTCAGTCTTGCGTGCTATGGATCTTGAGGCAGACACTCTGGTGGATGCTATCATGGGGACTTTGTACTGATGCTTGCCTGTAAGATCTTTCTCCCTAATCAGCAACGTTGACCTCTTTGAGCATTGGAAAGCGTGCGTTGTAACCTCATGGAGCCATGGGATGTAGCATGGACCTCTGTGGCTGCCTAATCTCTGCCACGTGATTCTTTTGATCCGAACCCCTATCTCAAGGTGTTTAACGTAGGTGTGAGTTTTACAAAGGCTGCCATGGGCAGGAGCAAGGTGAATCACGCTGGTCTGTCTAGCCCACTGACTTGAGGGTTATCCGCATTGCAAGTGAAGGTAGGACTACAGCTCACATAAGCCTTCCTGGGTTGGCTGTAAGCTTGTTAGCTTACATACTTGAAATAGTAGTGTGCTGTATGCTCTTATGCTGCAAAATTTGTCTGAGATGAGAAGGTGAGTAAATATTTGAGTAGCTCACCCTTGTAGAGCTCGTGGCTGTTACAAGCAGGCAGCTGTTGGCGTTTGAGCTGGCTGCTTCAAAGCCAGTCCTGATGGACTGCAGTGGTCGTGCTAGGCTACAGTCAAACCTCTTACTTGGCAGAAACAGTCCTGTTTCAATTTAACCACGTCAAATTTAACCAGCTCAGAGGCTGTCTGCAGCCCCACGTGCAACCATGCCAAGTGTGAGTAGACAGGAGTGTTATTTGGTAGTCTCACAAAGGGTTTTCAGCTGCTCTTTTGGTATGGTGCTACTTGCTCCTAAGCAAGGTCGCTGCTGGTGCTCTACAAATGCAGGAGCAAGGGAATGAGGTGATGAAATTATGTGAAATGAGGATTCTGGGAATGTGTGAAGGGTTGTATCTGCAAGAGGGGGAGCAACTGTGGGAGAAACAGCTGCTTACAAGGTTACGATTAGCTGTACCTTCTGAACTGTTGGTGTTATCTCATCTCTTGACATTTCCTTTAATTATATGAAATGTCCTTGACACTGTAAACAATTGCTGTGGCATTGTCTCTGTGGCTTGTGTGAGTCAATGTGGTGCGTAAACAGCGTTTGGTTTTTGGGGACCCGATCTGTGTATGTCTTGGGACGTATGCTACCTCTTTGCAATTGTCACGTCTGCTTTTTGTGCTTTGTCCTTAGTGCTCGTGTCTGCCACCGTCTTGTTTTCACAAGAGCTCTTGATGCTGGCAGAAAACAGAGGAGCATCAGGGCAGGGGCTGGGATTTCAGGAGGAGCCTAAGGGCAGTTAGGTAGGGTGCTCTCATTTTGCTTTTTCAGCTCCTTCGGGCCTCTATAATTTCTCTCCCCAGCGAGCCGGTTCAAAAGGGGTAAGGAAGGGGATGATTCACAACACAAACCTAAGCATTCCTTTAATCACGCTAGCAGCAGTCTTTTACTTGGCATGTTTCAATCCTAAGCCTTGTTGCTCCTTGGAGACACCTTGGTGGTTGAGCAATAGTAAATATTTGGAGAATTGAGGTTGAGGTTCACTCACTGTCTTGCTGATGGCTCTTGTCTGGGTGTGAACCATGGTCTGGATGTGCCACTGTTTAGGGTGGTCCATGGTAGATCTATGAAATGTATTTGGCTAGATGAACTTCCTGAGTGTTATCTTGTTCCTTAAATAGAGAATAAAGCTTGTATCAACATGAATCACAAAGTTGATAAACTGGAATGGTTCCTCTTGGAGTTGTAGTCTTGTATTGGGCAAATATTTATCGACATTGTTTCAAAAGGCATATTTGTGCAATAGAAAGGAGGTCAAACCTGTAATTACCTGTTAGATTCACGCTGGTAGAAATGACTTGTAAAAGCACAGTATGTGTAAAAGGAAGCTTTTAAACCTGATGTTTGTGTGTGAATCTAAAGTTGTGGTTTGAAATTTCAAATTTTATGAGAGTTTTCAGTTGCATGGGTGCAAAAAGTGTTTTTCTTGCTGAATTTAAGTGCCTTAAGCCAAACGTATCTGCTGTTTCTTTTAATTTCTCAACTGTGGCAGGGAATTTGGGTTTCTCTTCCAAACGTATCTGCTCGAGATGATCAGGAGCTGAGATTGTGTGCCAAACTTGCCTTGCATTTTAATAAGGAGCTTCTGGCCTAGTCAATAATTAAAGCAGAGCAGGTGCCGTGGGGAAGTTGGGTGTTCCCCAAAAGCCAAACCAAGGCGCTTTTGTAAGTCTCCCTGGGCAGAGCCAAGTGAGTGAAGGATGATAGGGTGCCCTGGCACTGGCTGGCTTTGTGCAGTAATTTGGAAAAAATGTAACTTCAGACTGAAGAACTCTAGGTGTTGAAGGATAATTTGGCTTATTGGTGCAGTGTGCCTGGAATGAGCCCTCGGGGGTAACAGAGGAAATACTGAAATGTTTTGCTGCAGTTTCATCTTCGGATGTGAAGAGCAAGCGCGCTTGCTGAAATTTTTGTGAAATCTTAAAAAGAGGAAACAAAACTTTTACGGAGAAATCTTGCTGCCTTTCTTTTCAGCTAGCATGTGGGCAGAGAAACTTTCAGTTTCAGACGTAGTTTGCCATCTTGAAGGATTAGAGGTAGCAAGAGAAATTTGGGGTCATGAGTCTTTTAATGAATCAGAGCAGGGATAGTAGCTGTAGACCTTGACCTATACATTGCAGACTAGCTTCTAGAGTTAAATATAGTGCTACCTCTGAGGGTTAATCTCAATTTGATCTTATTTTAGAGGTTTAATTTTTACTGCTGTTCTTGCTGTTAATTTGCAATCTCCAGTGTAGTGCTTAACAGAGTTTGTCCCATCAGTTTTATAGGTGGCATAGCTAGACTTCGCCAAAGGACTCGGTTATTTTGAATAACCTCTGTATAAAGCTATAAAGTCTTGTGTGAGTTAGGTTTGTCCAGCAATAAGGTAGTTAACACAGAGGATGTGATGGTCTAGCATGTCTGTATTGCAGCCGCTCGCTTAGAAAGAGCACTGTATACTTGTGCTGTGCCAATCCTAAAAGGATGTGTTGGGTAGTGGTTTGAAAGGAGAGGAATATTTTTTTTGATTTGTGCTGAAGCTCTGTTAGTTTTGTCGTTCTTTATCTCCAGTGTTTTGCAATGGGAGGCCTTAGGTGATGTTAGTTTATAGGTTCTTCTCTGAGTATCTTTAGTTTTTGCTGCAGGAGAGGGTTAAACAAGAGTTAAGCTAAATGCCATACCGATTTCTTCCTTAAACAATGGAATAATTAATGTAATCTTCTTCTCTGTGTTTTTACTTAATGTGTTCCTAATAATATAGCTGGAAGTGGCAGATGGGTATCCTGCCTCCGAGTGCTTCACTGTTGGGAATATGCTGATGCTTTGCTGATGCCTGATGCTTTGCTGGAATGTATCCTATATCTGTGCTTCCTTTGGCTTCTGACCAGTGTTTCTTTTAATGCTGCTTCAAGGTGCTCCAAAAAGTAGTTTGTCAACTTTGGAGGTTCCCTTGCCTCAAGATGACACAGTCATGAATCACTGCAGTGATCAAGTTAGCCAAGATGTGACTGAATCTTTAATTTTGTCAGGATTACATTCCTTAGCATTCCCTCACTAGTAAACAAGAAAATATTTAGCATATGTTGTAATTATAGTGAATGGTGAGGAGGCATTGAAGATGATACGTTTTCAGTACTGGCTCAAAATGTGGCCTTGTTGAAAGTTGCACTTCCTCTGCTGGAAAACAGGACTAGGGGATATTTTGGCCCTAAGCTCCTCTTGGCCTCAAGACCTACTACGCAATTTTCTTTAGCCCGGTCCTTGTGACAATTAAGAGATTCCTTGTGTTCCAGCCACTCACTGCGATCACGAGGCTTTCCAGGAGTGTGTCCTCGGCTTTATTTTGCCTTCCTCAATGTGACACTGAACGTGCTGTCAGTCAGCTTGTTGGCAGAGGCTGCTGCTGAGCCCAGAGCAATGCTCTTCCTCCAGCTGTGCTCTGTCCCGGTCAACATCTGGGCTGCTGTAGGACATGGGTTGGTGGCCTTCCCCACCACCAGCACATACATGGTGGCACCAAGACAGTCCCTGGTGTGCCAGATCTGCTGCCCTTTCCTTTCTGAGATTAAGCAGCTGCTATTGCTGGGCTGACTAATTGGTGGGGACAAGGGGACTGGAATGCTCTGGGAAATAGGAGTTTCCCTCTTGGAAATGTCACAGGAAACATGGAGGAAATCATGTGGTTTAGGAGCGGTTACCTTACTTTTCTGTGTCATCTGAATCAGCGCCCTTTCGTCAAAGTATACAGAACCTAAACAATGTGATGCCAGCTGGCTTATAAATAAACCATTTTCCATTTCCACACCAGGTATCAGGCTGACTTCTAATACCATGTGAGGAGAAAGGAAGAGTGTCACGTTGTGTTGGCTTGTGACCTTTCAGATTGACTGCCTGGCTTCCTACCCGCTTGCTTCCCCTTGGTCTGCTGTCATAGTTAATAACTCTTCCACATGCTCCATGTCGGAGCACAGCCCAGAAATGGTCGTCTTTGTAGGTAGACGGATCTGTTACGTACATACAATACTTTTCTTTTTTTTCCCCATGTTCTCCTTGTTCTACCAAAGCAGCTGAGGATTGCTAACAAACAGACTGTGATGCAACGCATCCAGAGTTGTGGTGCTGCCACTTGTTCTCCCTGCCAACCCTCCTGGTAAGATGGTGCCATGGGCCAGTGTTAGTATTTCAGGTGGGTGCATCTCCAGCAAGGAAAGCACCTTAAACATCCTGTAGCTCCTGTTGACTCTGGCTGATGGGCTCTCTCTAAAGGAAAACGCCCAGTATCACTGGTTTTAAATAAGTCAGCTCCGTCTGCATGGATGGGATAATGCAAGAGTCCTTTTTAATGTTCCTGTGGCTGAATCATGGAACATAAATGTCTGAGTCACTGCAGATGAATGTGGTGTTTCATGTTGGTGTGAAATGAAATGTGAACAACAGTGTCTTTAATAAAGGAGCTAATACTTGTGCTCATTATGGGTTTCATTAGATTTTAAAGTGAAACAATGCAGAAGAGTTCCTTTTACAATGTATATAAACAGACTATTAACATGTGAATGCCAGGTTTTTAATGGGATGCTGGTCTGGATGGAGAGGAAATGAAACTTCAGAGGAGAGCGTTAGTACCCCGCTTCTTGGGCATTTACTGCCCATAACCAGTTGTCTGGTTTCGTTTTAGCCATCTGACTCTCCTGAAGACCTGTAAAATTTCCATGTAACTGGGCTTTCTTGGTTACTACATGTTTAGAAGAAAACGTTGAAAGGACTATCAGCTGTATCCCTTTTTGCTTTCCTGTAGAAAGCTCCTTGCTGTTCCGAGCTCTTCCTTGTCATAAAGGTCTTCACGTGTCCCCACGGAATAAACGCTTTGCTCTGGTTTCTTCTGGTTGCTGCGCAGCTAAGTCAGATGGCCCTTCTGCATTATTATGGGAAATTTGGACATTTGTTACTTGTTCTTGCTTGAAATGTGGATTTTCCTTTATCCTAGATGCCCCCTTGCACGGGGCTGAGGTTTTGTCTCGCTGCTGTTGGTAAAGCTGAAGCAACCCTAGTAGATGGGGTGCTGAACCCCGAGTGTTGGTGCTCTGTGCTCTTCATGTGCTGCTAACAGGGCACTTGGGGAGGTTGCTTTGTCCTGTATTGTTCCCCAGCTGTGAAACAAAGCACGATGGACACAAAGGGTTATTTAAGTGTGCAGTAAGAAGGGCTGCTCTTAGGCTCTGTCCTTGAGCTAGAGTTGAGATGGGAATGTCTTGGGGTTTTTTGTTGTTTTTTTTTTTGCGTTGTGTCTGCTGGTGCAGAATTTGCACCTCTCTTTCCAGAGATGGAACTGAAGGATGGACTGGCAGGTTTTTCTGACCAGGAGTCCACCTTGAAAGAACGATGTTGGTGTTACTTTTGGCTTGGATTTCTGCTGTTCTCTGTGTTTTCTCAACCCTCTTCTGGTGGGGTTTTTGTTCTTTCTACCCCAAAGAGAAAAGGATTGTGGCTGATACTCCTAAAGGGTGTTTGAAGTTCAAAACCAATTGCAATTTGAAATACAGATTTGTATCTCTTCGCTCCTAGGGCACCGCAGCCCTGCGTTTCAGAAAGAAGTATTCATGCTTCTGGTACAAACTTGATTACAAGTGCCGTTGTCAAATAGTCTTGTCATTCTCTTTGTGATGGTTCGTAAGGCCTGATCAACGATACAGAAATGTGAAAGAGCTTTATTGCATGATGGTGTTTTCACAGCCTGGTGAGTTCCGGTGCGGCACCAGAGCCTGATAACTGTTGTGTGTGCTCTTGGGCTGCAGCTGCCGTGAATGGAAATGTATTCGTTTAAATCTTTCATTGAAATTTAAGCTACGTGTTTCATGTTTTACTAATGTAGAAATAAGGGGTCAGGCATATGATTGTGCTGCTGTGCTTTAACAACCTACCACGTGTCATCTGTTCTGCAGCAGAGCTTTGTGCGCTCTTAATTCACAGCAAATGCAATATAAAATGCAATGGCTTTGATCTCCTTGGAAGTCAGGCAAGTCTAGATGCAGTGTTTAGCGTTCTGCAGCGTTCCCAGATGGAGGAATATTTTTTCCGGACCTCCTTCCAAGCTGGACAGCTGATTTACAGACTTGGAGAAGTCTTCCAGCCTCTATCTCTGAACTTTGTGGGTCTCTGCCAGATGGCAGCATATTTAAATGGCTTTAAAATGGCTTTTTCTTTGTTTCAAAGCAAAGAGTCTTAAATGAGGTGGAGCATGCCTATGAATCGGCATGTTAATTGCCCACAATGAAAATCAAAACTAGTTGGAAGACTGATCGCTGTGGCTGACCAGACAGAAACGCAGGCTCCTCTTCTGAGCACAGAGATGGCTGGTGGTGGGAGGCTGAGAAGAGCAATGCTTTCAGGAACGTCCATGTGTTCTGTGTGAGGGAGGAAAGTGCTATTTGCTCCTCCACCCCCGTGTGTCTGCTGATCCCTTGCTCCTCCACCTGCTCCCGCTGCTGAGCTCTTGCTGTCCATGGAGACATGGTCATCTGCTCGGCAGGCAGGGCTTAAGGATGAGCGGGGTGCTGGAGTAGGTGGAGAAAGTGCAGAGGTGTCCGGCTTCCTCCTCTGTTTTTACAGCTGTGCTTCGGAAGAGAGGAATGGATTTGCAAGTTGTCCGATGGCATGTCTAGTATGTTAGTGGAGGAACCAAGAGCATCGACGTCTTCCAGGTGTGTTTGTGGCTTAGGTGGAGTTTTATTAGATTTCAGAACTACCCCCTTCCTTTTTCTGGGGTGTGTTGGCTGCAAAACCGCATCCTGCTGCAATGTGCGGTTGTGAACGGCGATGCTGTGAAGCGGGCGTTTGCTTTGGGTCTCTGTTCTCAGTAATGTGTGCAGCATTGATTGTTCCCAGCTGCACCAGCCCAAATTGACAATCTTGGATTTTGTTGTTTCCCAGAATAGAAGATTTTTACTACTGGGACTGCTGCAGTAGCGAGCTTGTCCTGAACTCTTCCTGGCTGCCTGAGTAATATTCAGCAATATTGAAGTACTGCGGCTACCGGCTTGACAAGGACAGGGACCTTGAGGGCTGCAGCAAATCTTGGTGTGTTTAAAACTGCTTTTTCCTACAGCTCTTCCCATGGTGGGGGAGAGCAAACCTGGATGTGTGTCCGATGGGTTCAGGTTCCTGATTAGTCACTGGTATGATGCTGCAGCAAATTCCTGTATGTTTTTGAAAATTTGCTTTTCCTTTTCCCCTGAGTTTAAGCTTCTGGATGTTTAAAGGTTTTCCCATTCCTCTCTATTACGGTGTACAGGGGTTGGAAATGATCTCTAGTTCACTGAAGTCCTAACATAAATTTTGATGAAAAATTAATCCAAGTGGGACGTATTTAAACTCTGGAGATCTTTGTTATTGTGGTGCAAATGTTGAAGGGGATGTTTGTTACTTTAACCATCAAGATGTGACACATGAATAAAAAATAAAAAATAAATACTTTCCATGTTAAATTTAAATTTTCCTTTGTTAAATTTAAATTAAATGAGAAGATGCTCTCTCTGCTTCTGCCTTCTTCCTGGTAACTTCAGTGCAGAGAGCAATTGCTATGAAATTGTATTTTTATTACATGTCTGACTAGATGCATATCAGCTCAGGTACTCTTTTTGAAATTCCCTTTACTCTCAGGATAGCACAGCTCCTACAACAGTTAGAGTACCTTGCTTTCTCATTCATGACCACCTTGGTTTGTATTTTGCAAGCTCAGGTACACTATTACCCCCTTGATCCTGTTTGGGAGGTGAAACTCCTCTGTGTATTGGCATGCATGGCTTCTCCAAGCCCTTCCTTGAGCAGAACACACCGGTCTCCCTCTCTCCTTGCTCCCAGCTTTTCTGTCTTCTTGCTAAACTTGATGCAAGGAAGGAGCGAGGGGTGTTGATGATTTGGATTATGCAGCTAAGTGGCTGGAGCATGGCTGGCTGTCTCCTCCCCTTCCTGAGCTTCGGCCTTAGCCATTTTTTTTTTCCTGCGTGAAGGGAGCTGGCACCGACGGACGCCTATTTATGAGAATCAAGTACCCAGCCATGGGGTACAGGGAGAACAGGACCTGTGGTGAACCATCGGACACCCGTGCCGTTGCCTGAGATTTAGCAGCTGCCTCGCTCGCCAGGCTCTTTCCTAGTCCGGTGTGGATTTATCATTTTTAAGGACTAAAGTGCTCTCTCAGGGTAGACTTTTTTTTTCCTTCTCTCCCCCTCCCGCCTCCTCCCAGAGAGCTGCTTAGAAAAGAATCTAATGGGGCAGCCGCACTTCTCGAGACCGGTAAATCCAGCTGCTTTTGGTGAGTAATGGAGGGCAAGGGAGAGACGGAGGAAACTTTGGGGCTGCGGCAGGGCAGGATTGCAGGTGAAACGGAGGAGTTGGGAGGAGTGGAATGTGGGGCTTGTGTAACCTGCGCCTGGCTCTGGAGCTGGGAAGAGAAACCAGAGAAATAACTCCATTTCCTTCCTTTCTCTTACTCATGTCACATGCAATTGCTGTGCAACATGTTCTGCTGATCTTTGGACAGGCTCCGAGCCGCTGTTTTTAGGGAAAGGCAGTGTTGCATGGCCAGGTTCAGGGACACTGCCTTTGCGAAGTGCTTGGACAGCGGTAAAATTCACCTGAGTGCGGTAGGAGTCAGCCCTGATAGTTTGCCCGGACCAAAGCTGCCGAGAATTGCCTTCTCGTGCATAATATCACGCGGCTTTTTGGGGCAGCTGTAGCAGTTTTGGGGGGAGAAGGGGCTTGGCAGTCATCTTCCTGCTTGTTTTCTCTCTACTCTGGGAGGTATCTGAGTAACTGGCAGGCTGTTAGTAAACACAACCTTGCTTTAAGTCCTGGAAGTCGCATTTCTTCCAGAACCCTGTGTGTCGGTCAGTGTTATTTCCAGGTCTCTGTCTTAGGTGCTGTTCCCAGCGCTGGGATGGCGATGCACTGACTATAAGAGGAAACTTTCACATCATACTGTTTCCTTTTATCTCGTATTGACTTGCTGTCAGCTGCCTGGGCTGAGTCGCTTACTCTCATCTGTAAAGTGGAATGATCTGATTTTTAGAGAAACGCTTGACATTTGCACGTGGAGAGCTCCCTGAGACACAGATTATTTTTTTCATTCTTTTTCACTTTTATGACTTTGAACCTACCAAGTATTTTTAGGGCTCGGATTAAACCAGTGATTCTCTCTTCCCCACCCCCAGTTCACTCCAGCTAGTCTTGTTCGAGAGCTGCTAAAAATAAATGATATTGAGAGAATGGAAGGGAGAAGTAAAACTTCAGTCATCATCATACTGTTGATGGAGATTAACAGCATCTTCTCCTTGGATTTATGCACGGTTGGAAGCTGACCTGTTCAGTCTTGGTCTCTTTCTCTCATCCAGCACCAGAGATAGTGGTAATTTTCAGGGGAGTGGGCTCCCTTGATGTAATGACATTGTCCTTTGCCAGAGACTGGAGGCTGGCAGACCTGGTGTTTCCTCAACTGACCATTTACTATCTGAAGTCTTTTTTTTTTTTTTCATGGCATGGCTTGCATAGCTCCTACTGAATAAATTGTGAATTTGAAGAGATGGTTCTTGCGTTACCTGTGGCGGGATGCTGTTGAAAAGAAAAGTCTTGTGAAGATTATGGTGATTAGAAATGTACAAAAGACAGGGAAGCCCAGGGCTGGGACTATTCAGAGGCTGTTTTGTGACCGCTTCTTTTATTGCTTTAAGGTCAGGATTCACATCTTCCCTGGACCATTCAGGAAATGCGTGTGAAATCTTTAAAGCTGTTATAGGAAGCTTAGAAACATTTACCTAAAGTCATTTTTTGACACTTTAACAGCATTTCCCTCAAAAGAGTCTTTGTTTGTTTTTTGAGTTATAGCTGTTTGCTTGTAAGCTTTCTGGATTCTTAACTGCTCTGCCCGGTACAACAAAGCTGAAGACGAGGGAGTGGAATTATTCTCCAGCCTGTGCATCCACGCTGTTTTGGCAACGGGAGGGTTTGTTGCAGTCCCACAGCGTTAGCCAGCGAGGATCCTGCGCAGGCTAGGTGTTGCGAGGCGGTGGGTCCTGCTGTAGCCTTGGGTCCGGGCTCTACTGCAAAACATGCTCCTGAAATCATGTTAGGTGTGTAATGAGCAGCCACATTCTCAGCAAAAGTTCCTGATGTACCTTCTGGGCTTGTGTGATAGCAGAACTTCAGGGGTGTGTGCAACTTAGGAAGATAAAGGTGATTAAACAGAAGTGTTTGGAGTTGCTGCTGTGGCATTGAAGTGCTTAATTTGTCTAAGTGCTTTTTTAGCTCTCAGCTAAGCGTTTACACTCTCTCTTGCTGTAGCACAGTCTCGCTGCTGCAGTTCTGTCTGGATGTGAGCCTTGAGGCTATGACTGAGACAGAAATGCCCAGTGAGCTCCTTATGAACAGAAACTTGTGGGATTTGTGGAAATTCTATAGCAACTACTACGATAAGAGATGGATCAGGTTCTGGGTGAACTGTAGTTTGCAGATGGAAAGAATCTGGCTGAAGCTCATGATTTACACGCTATGCAAGTCTGGTTACAAAGCAAAACACTGATGCTTTCTCATTTCCTTTGTGAGGATGTCTCTTAACGAAGATAGAATTTAGCAGATCTTACATCTCTGAAGAGGACGGGGGCAAAGAGCCTGTTGTAGTGCAGGCAGTGGTGAGATGCATCTTCTTTTGCAGTTAGTCTGCTCCACCAACTCTTGGATGTCTGCAGAGATATTTCGGGGAGAAAAGCAGCATGTTCACAGTCTTTTCCTAACAGCTTCAGTCTGCAGACCTGTCCTGGAGCTCACTGACCCTTCATCCTTAAAGGATTGTGCCATTTTCTTCATGAACACTGGAAATCAGTAGTTTCCCCCCCAGGCATAGAGCAATATATTATGAATTGTCAGCATCTGGCATGCAATTCTTTGATTTCTTCACAGCCTTCAGTCTTGCTTTGTTAGGGTCTCTAACTTGGATCTTGAAGTGATTTTTAGCTTATGTAATGGTGTGCCAGTTAAAAACAAAGTAAAACCTCTCCATAGCCATGCTGGCTTTTGATGGTGTGTGGCCCAAGTTAAAATGGTTTAAAAATTCACCAGGACTAATTCTGCAATGACCTACATTACATGCAGCTTGGTTCGAATTTTTTTTTAATACTGTGCATCAGAGGTGCCGCTATCTCATGTACTGTTGCAGGTATCTTCCCCATGAGAAATCACAGAATGGTTTGGTTGGAAGGGACCTTAAAGCCCACCTTGTTCCAACCCCCCTGCCATGGACAGGGACACCTTCCACCAGACCAGGTTTCTCACAGCCCCATCCAACCTGACCTTGAACACTTCCAGGGATGGGGCAGCCACAGCTTCTCTGGGAATCCTGTGCCGCTGCCTCACCACTCTCACTGGGAAGGATTTCTTCCATCTATCTAACATCTAAGATGATCCTTAAAGAAAGGAACGCGTTTTGTTTGTTCATGTTGGTACCTGAAGTCTCTGCTGTGCATCTTTCTAGGCTGGTAGGGCATTGCTATACAAAAGGGTATTCTGGGGCTTGATCTCTGAAGATGGGGCTTAAAGCTATTTGCTCATGTAATGGCTTTTCCTTCCTTGGACCACGGTGTGACCATTAAACCATTACATTTATATGTTGGTATTTCCGAAAGGTCAGGTAGATAGCTGCTTGCTGTTGAGTGTCCTGTGTGCATGGCAATAATGTGAACACGTGTGGTATTTTTAATTGACCTTACGGATCCTGGCTCTGCTGGTTTGACCTATTGCGAGTAGTGGTAGAAGTGAAAGCTCTACCATCTTTAACAGGAATGGCAGCCCCAGTCTGACAAAAGCTTTGGGAGCAGATGACGGATACAGCACCGCAGTCACTTGCTGATGAGCTTGGAGACCAACTGCGAGTCTCCAACTTCTTCCCCTGAAATGGTTTCTCTTCTCTTGGGAAAAAAAACCAACACCATGACCACGGTACCTCAACGCCACTCATGTTCTTGCACAACACTTTGCACCTAATGCAAGGTGCAGTGAGAGAAGAGCTTTTTTTCCTGCCTGCGTTTTAACTGCAAGACTCGAGTGTAAATGTGTGTAGCAGTCTGCAGGGGAGGGTTTGGAAGACCAGCTGGCCAGGCATACTGATGGAGAATTGCATCTCTAGCTGCTTGGCACTGCTGGAGCTTTCTGCCGCCTTGTGTCTCCAGACTGTGCCAATTTTGTGATGTTTCCCTAGACTATTTCAGTCTAAACATTTTGGCTTAACACAAATCTGCTGTTTAAACAGCTCAAATTCACCTGCTTGTTTTGATGGAATAGGATCAGGATATGTTAAATGTTTCAGAGAGAAGATCTGGAATGGCGGCAGGCTCTGGTAGGGAAGGTGGGAGATGGCAGCCAGCGCACAAGTCTGTCCCCGGACCAGTGGGTCTGTCCGAGCCATGGCAGGTTGAGTGCTCCAGGCCACCTTCTCGAGGAGAAGCAACCGTGCTTGCCTGGGGCAATGTGCTGAAGTTGCAGTAGATGTTTTATTCTGGAGTTTTTCTCAACTAGGGCGGTGTTGCTGGGCAGTGCGTTAGGCATGGTGTGCTGGTGTCGGGGTGGGCTCTGTGGGGCTCTCCCTGCTTCGGGGTTGCTTTTCTGAAGTGGGTCCTTCATGTAGTCCTTGCAGAAAGGTTAAACAAGGTTGTGCTTTGGCATGGGGGCACATTAGGGACCTGCTTATTGGAAAGCTGTTGACCTTTTAATGAGGACTCCCCTGGGTTCACCCATATGACCTCATTTAACCTTTTTCATAAATTTTAAATGAATTTTACAGCCTGGGACCACTGTGAAGGTGAGGCTGGTCTCTTGGACACAGACTTGCCATGCAGGTAAACAGCCGTGGTGCTGAGCAAGGGCCGGGTTGGGCAAGGGCATCAGCTGCCTGACACTTCTCACCCTTTGCTTAAAGTCCAGTTTGTCTTTTTTGCCCCATTTCTTTCCCCGAGCACTGCGCTGTGGTTCCTTAGCGGTTTCCCAGTGCATGACTCGGATAAGGAGGGGGTTTCTGCCTTGCATTGCAAAGTGGCTTAGGGACCCTCCTGTTCCTTGTAGAGCAGAGCAGGAAGAGGCACAGAGAATCCACCTTGCCAAGGCTCCCTTCCCAGTGAAGGCAGCTTGGGTGAGAAATGTCCTCTCCGCACCATTTCATGGAGATTTGAGCTGGAAATGGGCTGTGAATGGAAGGGAAGGCCCTTCTCTGGGGGAGTATGAGCACTATCTAATGTGAACAATCGCTGAACAATAAGGTTATTTAAAATACAGATCAGTAAAGCACACCTACAGCTGCTGATCCACCCGCTAATTAGCTGTAAATGTAATTCATAATTGCATCACAACAGACTGCTCTAAATGTCTGTGTCTGCGTGATGATTATGGATGTTAAAAGGTAGAGTGCTGTGGAAGGGCATTACAAGCTCTCCTGTGAGCAGCCTGTGCTGCAGAACTGGACAGAATTAATCCCATTTTGTAGCAGGGAGGGAAATTGCTTTCGTGGCATCAGTATTGCCCAGTGGGCCGTAGTGGTCTTGGGTTGTTCACACCATTTAGTAATGTGTATCGAGTTTTATTCTACACAGAGCAAAAGCGACGGTGAAAATGATTTGGACTGTGGTTTTGTGCTATGAAGGGGTATATGGTATGCTTGTCTCCTCGTCTTGTGTGGCTGTTTTTAGACACGGAACTGATGATAAAACAGCAAAAATAAGTGTTTTCCTGTTGGGCAGGACTTGATGCACAGCACCAGCCTACAAGCAGTTGATAGCACGGTAGAGAAGCAAGAACAGAGTTATTTGATATTGATGCTGAATATCATTGTGAAACCTAGCTTTTGTATTAACCTGCATGATTGCAATTAATGGCAGTGAGGCACCCGGTGTAAAACTCCACCCCGAGATGGTATTTGATTTGACAGCCAGACCTGGACTGCAGAAGCTGCTGAAAGAGGTTCTTCCACCAGGAGTAAAACTGTGCATGTGGGCTCTTCCCTGCCCTCCCTGCTTTTAGCTGCTCCTGCTTTGGGAATATCGTGTATCTTCCACAGTTTCGGCTCATCCTTTCATGTCTGCTGTTCCTCCGTAGCTGCTCGGAGATGACTGTGGTGGGGGAATGCTTGTCGTTCTCCCTCTAATTGGAAATGGAGACATCACAGCTTGCCGAGGTCTCTGTTCATTAATCTGTGGACTTGATGGTTGAGTTTATTTTTAATAACTTATTTTGCTTAGTGTAGCACTCTGACACCTTGGGTGGCAGACAGCACATAAGTTACATTCCTAAGAGCATTTCAGGGAAGGGGTATGTATCAAGTGAACTTGGTATGACTGCCTTCAGCGCTGTTACTGCGCCTTGGAAAGATGAGGAAAATGCCTTTGCACAGCGCTTGGGATCCAAAATCAGTTCACAGCTTGTGCCTGGCAAGCGGTCTTGCCTGCCTGTTAAACTTTGGGAATTGTCTATTGAACAAAGTGAACGCTGCTTTTTAAAATTACATGTACCACTCCAGGGCTAACGTTCTGGTCTCTGAAGAAAGTGCCTCTAAACATCCAGACAATTTCTCTTGGGTTTCTGGGAGCTTGAAATGACGGTTTTTTTGTCCCCACTTCCACCCACCCTCCATCCAGGCAGAAAAAAAAAATCACAAAATAGAGCCAGAGAAAGTCACGGATCGGTGCTGACATCTTGTATGTTACTTTCCACCCAATTTCTCTCCTGTTATGAAGCCAGACTTTTTAAAGAAGTGGCTCAGAGGGTGAAGTGATCTTGCTTTTTCAAATAAATGTTGGCTGGTGTCAGCTTTTCAATGGTTCTGAGTGAGCTTTCTGTTGGGGGGCTGATTCAAAAAAAAACCAAAACCAACCTACAACCAAACAGAAAAACCTCATCAACCACCCCGTGAAAATCTGGAGTCCCACAAGAGAGGAGAGAAACCTGTACGGAGCTGGAAGGGTCATTCCTTTTAGGTAAAGTCTGCAATGGACACAATTAGCATTGAAACAC
>NW_009627350.1:240-17028 GCF_000690535.1 Cariama cristata | reverse complement strand
TCCTGCTGATTGGTACAGTGGCACTTCGTTGTCACTCCAGCCTCCCAGTAAACTGGAGTCCTGGACTGCCTTTCCTCTTCCTCCGTCATGTGGTTAAAGACTGCACTTCTCGCATGTGATCTAGACCCTCCTACCAAAATACTCTCCATTTTCCCTTGTGCTGCTAGCATGGGCTCTGTTGCTGTTTCTCTTCCCTATTATTCAGTGATCTTACATTTAATTTGTGCTCAAACTGAAAAATCGGGGTCCGTCTGTCCTGCAGTGTTGCACAGAGACAACCTGTCCCCAGCCCAGCCTATTTGTTTTTCCTGTTTGTTTTCCCCTCTCCTGAATCTGCTCTGCCCCATGTTGACAGCAATCTGCTTTTTCACATCTGGGTCCATATCCTTGGTGGATACGTAGGATATAGCAGATACGTTACTACCTCTTTGTCCTAGGTGCAAAATGGCTTTCCCCTAAAATTCTTTTCCCAGTCTCTTAACCTCAGGAGATGGGAGTCTTGGCTGAACTTTCCGCGTTGCCTATGGGGTATTGTCTCTTCTGCAGGCACGTCATACAGGCTTGTCTGAAGTTGACTAAAAGGTCTTTTGTGATCCCAGAAGACTTGCAAACTCCAGAACGTTTGACTTAGAGGCTCAAAAATAAGACACGCAAGTGCAATTTGTAACACGGCACCTCAGCCCGCGGTATGCAGCATTTGGCAGGGCTGCGTCGTAGGACTGTAGGAAGTCTCGAGGCTCTGTTCTCGATAGTGCGTGTTTCCACGGAGTTCTGCGACACTGCTTGGGTGCTCCTGTCTCTTTGCAGTGCTGATGCCAAGGGATTCTCGGTCTGTAAATTAAGATCATGATGCAGGCCACCAGCTGGCTTCACTTAGGTTGTGTGCACTCTGATTATTTTTTTTTTATTATTTTTGCAGGCGTTGCTAGATTCTGCTGATTGTAAGTGTTCCCTTATGTTTCATCAAATACCCAGAAAACAGCAACACCAGGCAAGCCAGAATTGACAGTCACCAGCTTAGCATTTCATGCTCTGGTTCTGCTTTGCAAGTTGTTTCTTTATGAGCTTTTTTTTGTTGCAGCAAGTTGGGGGTTTTTTGTGTGTCCCTTCCCGCCTCCGTGTCCTTCTTGTGGTGTTCTCCAGAGACTTTGAGTACAGTAGGTGGAGCGCAGGCCTGTATTGTGTTGCTTTCCTGTGTAGTTGTTGCTCTTGGCCAGCTTTGCTGGCCTTATTTATAGCAGGGAAAATCAGAGAGACTAAGTTCTAGCACATACAGCTGTTGTAATGGGTCTGGTAACTTCAGTGTGTGTAGATAGTCATGGAAGGCGGCTCTGCAGTCTGGAAGGTATTTGTGTTCATGTAATTACTTGTGTCTAGCACCAGTGGCTTCCAACTGAAGATGAGAAACTGCAGCAAAGTGATTTGTGTTCCTTGGGTGAAGCTGTGACACTGCAAATTTTAAACTAATCTTTGTTTTGTTAGAAAGCCTTTTATCGGTTACACTTTGCTCTGTTAACATTGCAAACCCCCACTCTTGTCTCCCCAAGCTAATGTGAAATGCTGACGGGTTACGTGAAGGCATGGAGTCTTGCTACCTTCTTTGCATGAATGTGTGCCACCGTTTCCCAGTATGCAAGGGGCAGGCTGGTGGGAGATGGCAGCTGTTATCTGCAGCACAAAGGTAACTTCTTTGTTCTTTTCCATGCAGCTGAAGAGGTGGATCACCCCCCAACTGATGCTAGCATGGGGGTAGATGTTTTGGAATCGGGTGACACCACACCTCCTACAAAGAGGAAAAGCAAGTTCTCAGGCTTTGGCAAGATCTTCAAACCCTGGAAGTGGAGGAAAAAGAAAAGCAGTGACAAATTTAAGGAGACTTCGGAAGGTAGAGTAACTGGGGCTGGGTGAGAGTACCTTCCTCCGCTTGGTAAACCTGCCATTAGCCATCTGGCTAGTAAGAAGGGTTTGCTGACACAAGTAAGAACCAAAATGTGTCTTTGGTGATGGGCTGGCACCTGCAGTCTCTCCAAAAACACCTTGCCATGGAGCAGTAGTTTCAGACAAATAAATTCCTTTCTGGCAAGGAGCCTCCCTGAGCAGCTGTGGGGAGGCAGGGTTTGCTCCACGATCACCAGTCTAGTGTGAAGTGCAGGCCTGAACGTGCAGAGCCTCTTCCCTCCTCTTAATCCATGCAAAACCAGTGAAATTTGAAGCCCTTTAAAAAAAGTTATCTTCTTGAACTTCTAGTTTACCCTGTTTTCTGAGTGCTTTTTTTCAATTTAATATCAGTTTTAGAACGAAAGATTTCTATGCGAAAGCCAAGAGAGGAGCTGGTAAAAAGAGGGGTTCTGTTGGAAGACCCTGAGCAGGGTGAGTCTGCAAATGAACTTCTCCTCCTGTCTGTGTTCTGCGTAGCTGATCTTCCTCTGGCAAAACCTCACCCTTGCAGCCATTCTTTTTTGGGAGACAAATTTAAGGGCTCTTTGCTAATGTGGTTCCTTTCTGTTTGTCTTGCCCTTTTCAATATGTTTTCTCGTCTGACTTTTGCACCTGGGAAGGAAGGCAGCCTCTTCAGTTAGGAAGATGTTGCTAAGAAATCGCAATGCCTGTCTTGGACATCTTCCTGTCTTCTGCCAGGGGGGGTGGGAGGGTGTTCTGTGTGTCACTTCCTATCCTGTCCCTCTTGTATGTGTCCTGCTCCAGCCACCTTGTCATGTCCTGCTAAGCTCCTCTGTCACACTTGCAGTCACCATCTCCAGCTTGTTCTGATCCCATTCTGGACTGCACTCTAACCATTGTGGGAGAGGCACTGGCCTCGGAGCTCAGGTTCGAAGGGCTTGGGCTTGGAGAAAGAAACAAGTTGATGACTTCTGAGCTGCCTGGGTAGGGGCATTTCCTCAAAGAGTTACGGACAAGATGCTTCATGGTATGGTGTCATAGTTAGTCATGGCTAAGCTTATTGAAGCTTGTCCTGCTGTCAAAGAAGTCTTATCCCCTTTTCTGTTATCCCTTATGTCTCTGAGTTGGGGCCAACCTGACAAAATAACTTCTCAGCCAGATCAGTTCATCATTGAGTCACTTGGCTGTGTGTTGGGTACAAGGGAGGGGGCAGGAGCACGTGGTGGGATAGCAGCCCACCTCTCTGGGTGGCAGCAGGGTCTTTGCTTAGAGCAATGCACCTTAAAAGACATGTTGCAGAGGCAGCCTTAACCTAATGCAAATTTCAAGGTTTTTCTAAGAAAGATGCAAAGTGGAGGTGAAAAAGTGGTTTTCAGACCAAACTGCTAAAAGCGAAACTGAGAGGAAAACTCTTAACACAGTTGTTTGCAGCTACACTGTAATGAAAGCCATCTACAGCTACCAGAGGGTGTAAATGCTGGGCTGGAGGAACCGTTCCCTGGGGTACAAAAGTGTTTGAGGTCACAGGATGGAAACTGCGGAAGAGAGATCAAACGCTTTGGGTAACAAACTTCCAGCTAGAGATGACAGAGGAGAGATGTTCCAAACTGTAAGGGTGTAACAGAAGCATGGCTAAGAGATGGAATTATTTTCTGCTTTGAGTCATCTGATCTGGCTTAAGAAACAGAAGATGACTATAATCTGGACAAAGTGCAAACCCAAGGTATGAGGGAGCAGTCAGTATTGTCAGGAGGGTTAGATTAGAAAGCACATTATCTTAATCCCTTCTATGAGTTTAAGACACTTGGGCAGTCATAAGACGGTGATGGTAGGTTATTGTATTTGCTTGCAATTCTAAAACCTGCTCTTACAAGGTCAGTTAATTTTCTTAAGGGAAAATATGCTGGAAACACTTTGAGACTAGTAAGTGAGGAGGTAGGGAAGAGGTGCAGTGGAGGCTTTCAAACCTGGGGCAGCCGGGAGAGGCGGCCCTGCTGCTCTCTGGGCCGGTGGTCAGGAGGTTGTGCTGGCCTGACTGTGACAGAAGAAGATAGCGTTGGACTGTCTTGACCTTGAAGGAGGTCACTGGAACTGATGTCGAGAGTAAAGGGGGTGTGAGGAGGCCATCAGGAGCGTTCTGCATATGCTGCAGGTCCCTGCCAGAGAAGGCACACAAGGTTTGAGTGGTAAGGAAAGCTGGATCATGCTGTTCCTGCCTCACCTGAGGAAGACTTCAGCTAGCCAGAGGCAATTGCTGCTATAAGAAGCTGTAGCTCATCTCTTGAGTTTCAGCCCTGGCCGGGGAGGAAACTCGCTCTTGTTGCTGTCTGTACTTTCTGCGTTTCAGGGAAGGGCAGCTAAGCAAGCAAGGCAGCACAGTCTTCCATCTCCTCTCAGGAACCAAGGCTATTTTATTTTTCTTTGTAGGAAAGAAAGCCCAGGGAACTTTGACTTCTTGGCATCTTGTGTTTTCAGCCTCTGAATAACACCAGGTTAGGGAAGGGGAGGTAATATCCTGCGGGGGAGAGGAGGGGTGAAGCGAGCAGTGGAATAAATCATCAAAAATCAGAGCAACAGAGCATGCTGGGGTCTGACAGCTATGGGGCCCATGATGCCATACACTGAACGTGTTTGAGAGACAGTAGACTGGAAATGCTAAGGATTTTTAGTCAACTTGGTGATGTATCTATTCAAATTTTCTCAAGTTGGAAAGCAGTCAAAATGGGCAATGCCCCATTAGAGTGGATGCTAAGTCTGATTTTGAGAATAATATTATCAAGCGTTTGTCCTGTCAGGGCAATTACAGAGGCAGAAAATGGTTGAGTATTTCCTCCTTGTGACTAGGGCTTTAAGTGCTCTCAAAAGCACAGGCTGAAGAGAGGATGGGTTTTTTTCCAAAAGAAGTCTTGGTTCTAACATTTGGGGAAACACCATGCTAGAATCTGTAAAAGCAGAAATAGTCAAGATGAACTACATCAGATTCTGGAGATGCTATCATTATATCTGATTAAAACAAAGGTTTAAAAATGAGGAAATATGCCTTGCTGTGGGATGTTTTGGGTAGAGCAGTGATTTTTGTGCCAAATTCAGGGTGGAAACAGAAGTTAAATAAAGGTGCTTCAACTGATTTTAAGACTTTTATCAAAATCTGTTATTGCATGTCCAATAGATTATTTGACTAGTGTTGGGATTTGTATTGCAGCAGAGAATTTGTGAATACTCTGTAATGATGGGTAGATATAAAAGCTGCTGGTGGTTTTTGACTGCAATTGCAACTTCCTTGGGCCATGGTCTAGCACTGGGCACGGTAGTCTTAAATGCAGTAGCATTCTTTCTAAACAAGGTGGTAGATTAAGAGTCTGCTGAAGGAGAAAAACACTTGATGGGATACAGTTTTGCTTGTTGATAATGAAGTCAAGAGCTCTCAGCTTCAGCTAGTTGGTGTTGCTGTGTACTCCTCTGCAGACAGTAGACTGAAGACCAGCTGTTTTAGAAACCAGAGAGAAGCTGGTGTGGATCGATGGCAGTTCAGTCAGCTCAGCTGTATCTCCTCCGTCTCCTGCTTTCTGAGTGTTTTCTGTTTGCTCCTCTCCCTTCCCATCCCCTTGCAGATGCTGAAGAACCAGAGAAGCTGAATCCGCCTCCACTGAAGAATGGCCACACGGTCCCAATCGGTGGTCCTGGGGTTTGTAACCTGGCCAGCCAGGAGGAAGAGGCCACAAAGCCATCCAGCCTTAGGAAGCCCGCTCCAGCTGAGGAACCAAAGAAAAGGCAGGGTAAGAAACCAGATGTGTGCAAAATCGGGTGCTTCAGATTCTCCCAGGACAAGTTTTGAATTCTCATCTGATTTTTCTCACCCTTCTCTGGGCCCTGCAGTCTCTTAAACTGAGCTGTCTCATATTGCAGGCTCCTCCAGCAGCCACTCTGGGCCTGAACTGGAAACACCTCAGGAGCCGTACATTCCCAGACAGCCTCTGCTTCCTCCAAAAAGACCTCCCTCCACATCCCAGGAGGCAAATGAAGCACAGGCAAAGGATCCAACGCCTGCCAGCAGCACTGCAAAAACTGCACCCTCCACCACAGCTGCTGTTGCAGCAAAGACAGTCAATTCCACAGCTGCCCCTTCCCCAGCCCCCAGGACTCTGCCCCCTGCTCTTGCCAGTGCCAACACTACTGCTCCCACAAGTACAACCAGCACAGCTCCTGCCAAACAGGCTCCTGTCCCTCCTCCCAAACCTGTCAACAGAAATAGCAACTCAGTCATAGGTAAGTGCCTCCATAAGCTGCTTTGTGTACCCTGGGATGTTCTGGAGCCCTTGCTCCGAGAGTCTCTTCCCTTTGTAAGGGAACATATTTTTTTTTTTAGTATGATGTATCATGAATGTCTGACCATCTTTCCTGAATACAGTCCAGTTTGGACTCAGAAGATCTGCCAGTGTTTAGGCAGGGCACACATGTGCTGAGAACAATGTAATTACTGGAGTCTTCTGCCGTGAGCCATCCAGTCTGTCAGATGTGCCTGTTTCCGACAGCTACCTGCAGGAGGGAATCCCTGCCTGCTTTTGGCAGGAGCGCGGGTGGTGCAAGGAGAGGGGAAGAGATTTCTCTGTGGACTGTAAGACAGCGTCTTTGAGTGATGCTTTGCTGAGGGCTGGGATTCAGCTGTGGACAGCTGCGATTGGTGGATGGTGTATGAGATTTTTGCTTTGTGAGACTGTGGTCAGTGAGAATTGATACTTGCAGGGAAAAAAAACAAACCAAACAAACAAAAAACCAAAACAAAAAAATCCACATGACTCCACACAATGTCTGTTATGGCTGTCACTGCTGGACTGTGCGGTTTCCACTTAGTGCAGAGAGGCCAGGAGCTGGCAGGGATAATTCAGATTTCCCTGGTTATACTTAGGCACCTTCCCTAAGGTCTGTGGCTAGGGTATTGCCGTATTGGTCTTGTCCTATGGATAAATCAGCTCAACTATAATTTGAGCTGAATCTTCCCACTTAAAGAATTAAACATCTTTATCTCTAACTTTTCTAAGCAGAAGATCTGGGGAGACTTTCTTAAAGCTGAATGAGCCCCTGCTCTCTTTAGGAATTTTACAGGTCTGAACGATGCAACGTTGCTGGAGTAAATGAGACAACTTCCATCTGCTTGATAGCCTGTTCATATTTCACAGACTCCCTGCTAATCTTTGGACTGGATTAGCAGAGGCTAGTACAGATCTGGAGGGAGGTTCCTGGGAAGATCAATCAGGTCTGCACTGTTATCACAGAAACTGGAGGTGTTACCCAGGTGTGGTTTGGGAGGCAGTGGTAGAAGCTTAGATCGTGTGGAGGTTACCATCTGACATAGCCTGGGCCGCTGCTTTCAGTATGAACTGCATCATTCTGTTCTGCTTGGGGGCTTCTCCTTGCTCTAGCAGGTTTTGCAAGTGACCTTGATATGGTGTTAAACACTCCTGTATGCCAGACCAGCTTGATTAGTCTGACCATGCCTGAGCACTTGATGAAATACTTTCTTGTTTTCTTTAAGCTGCTTGCACACATCACAGATGGTATTTGAAATGCCCCAGTGCTAATTGCAGGAGGTACTTGTGGAACAAAAAATGTGGCTGGAGACAGCAGTCTATCAAACCTACGTCCAGACCCAGCCTGTGCCTCTCCCCAACAATACAGGGCTGGGCTGGGTGCACCTGGGGCTGCAGGGGTGTGGAGGGGAGGAGAGGAGAGCAGCCAGCCCCTCTCTTGTCTCCTGGATGAGAATGCGGATGCAGAGAGAGGCTTTTGCAGCTCTCTGCAGGGCCATGCATCCGGCATGATGGAGCTGTAACTGCAGCATGTATGGAGTCATTGTTCTGCGAGCCTTGTTTTGTTGTGGTGGATAAACAGCAGCGGTGGAATTGGCTTCATGAGCTCTCCACAGGTCTCTGATTCAGGCATGTGTGTGCGTTTGTGCTGCTGTTGTAACCTAAGGCAGGGGAGGACTGTTAATGTGCAGATCGCCCCTTTGTTCCCTCGTGAAGATGCTCCCTTATGTTCATTCTCCGAGCAGTTCTGGTGTCTGATGCAGTAGCTGAAAATAAAGCTCAGGACTGGGGAGTGGGAATTTAATCAGCGTCAGCTTGAAAAAGCAAGTGGGGCAAACGGTGCTGTCCTGCTGGCTGGGAACTTGGCCGGCGACAAAGTTCATGTAGGCTTTTTTTTGGATCTGGCCGCGGTGGCCTGCCACAAGAGGTTGTGCCACTTGGTGCACTGGGTTTATCGCACTGAAGGGAGATGGGCTGGCTCTGGAGGATGCTCTGAGCGGCACCCAGCCCTTTTCTGTCTCTTCCTTCTGCCAGCTACTCGCTCCATTTTAAGTTCTGTTATTACCCAAAGGTGACTTGAGCCTGGTCCTGCCAGGCTTCAAGCACTGCTGAAGAGATACTGGAATCCCTCTGGGCTGAAGTTGATGGATGCTGAGGGCACTCGGTGTTTCGCACAATCTGGCCCTTAATCTGTAAGGGGAAAGTCCGAAAATGCTAAACATCCCAAAAATGCGCCCACCTCTCTCCAGTTATGCAGCTTTCTCTGGGTGAAGCACTCCCCGCTCGCAGCACCCTCGTGTGGTGTCTGGTTCTGCAGATTCCTCCCAGCTCCACGCTGGGGCCGCTGCTGTGTGACCATCACCTGCTCCAGGTGAAATGTGCAGTAAATCTGATCCTCTTCAAGCAGATGGGCAAAACCTTTCCAAGCCGAAGAAGCCGTTCATACATGAATGTTAAAGGCTGCAGACTCCTAAAGTGAGAGCAGTCTTCACTGGTGCAGCTTCTTCCCTAGGAACCAAGGGGTGTCTGAGGAACCTGAGATTGCCTGCTGCAGGCATTTTCCATGATATGACAAGGTCTCCGTTTCTCCCTCTCTCCTCCATCACACAGGAGATGAAGTCTATGTCATAGACTCAACGCTCTTAGGTATTTTTGGCAGTTTTGCTAGTTATTTTGTAGTTGCAGAGAAGTTTATATGGGGCTTAAGAAACAGAGTGTGGAGGGGGTAGAGCAGAACCTCATCCTGAAACAAGCGGGAGCTGCTGCCAGCAAGGTGTTCTTGGGCTGGGTCTGGCGGATGAATGGAAATGGGGAGAGCACATTGCTGCTTGCAGTTCTGCTGACTTTTGCCTTTGAGTGAGACTTCGAGAAGGTGTTTGTTTTTCTTTAATGTGCGAGGGAGCCATTAACACAACTGGAGTCTGGGGTGTCCTGAATGTCTTGGATTCCTTTGCAAACTGATGCTGTAAATATAGCCATAAAGTGCCCTACATACCTGTGTTCCTTGGCTGAGGCAGCCTGCTGATCTGGGTGAGCTCCATCTGCTGTCACTTGAGGGCTGGTGCTGTTTCTCTCTTCCCAAAGCAGCAGGATGCACAGACCTCTCCCAGCCTGCTTGTTTCTGGCTGCTCTCCCAAGTCTTACCTTTGCTGCGGAAAGGACAAACTAGAGGCTTGCAACCTGGTTATTTCTGGCTCTGTGTTTTAGCAAAAAAGCAACAGAGATTGCTTGGTCCAGGGCTCCGAGTGCTTTGCCATGCTTATTCCACACTGGTGAAGGATATCTGGAAAACTCGTTAAATATAGTGACTTTTGTGGTTTTTATTTTCAGCTGAACTTTCTCAAGCAATGAACAGCGGTACAGGCTTGTCCAAGCCTTCCCCTCCTCTCCCACCAAAGAGAGGCCTCCTGCCTAACAACACGTCAGAGGCAGCTATCACTTCCAAGCTCCCGAATGACAGGACAGTGACAGCTAACCGCCCTGCACCGATAACGATGCACATCACCTCTGCTTACCCGCCACCCTCGCCTTCGCCGCCACTGCCCACGCACATACCCCCGGAGCCTCCACGCATACCCTTGCCTGCTTCCACCCCTATCTTGGACCCTCCACGCTCCCTGGACCTACCCAAAGAGACTCTTCCTCCTCCTCCTGAAGACTTCAGGTCCTCAGAAGTGTCGAAGAGGACAGCAGAACAAGGGTTTGGTGAACCTCACGTGCTGCCTCGTCTGCCCCAAATCCCATTGCACATCCGTATCCAGCAGGCTCTGGCCAGTCCTCTGCCTGTCACCCCGCCTGCCGAGGGATCGCACAGGGCTCACTCGCTGCTCTTCGAGAACGATGGCTTTGGAGAAGACAGTGGCACCCTGGGTAGGACGAGGTCCCTGCCTGTCACCATCGAGATGCTGAAAGTGTGAGTACCTCCTGTAGACGTGTCCAGTAAACACCTAGCAGTGGTGCAGGTCATGCTGAGCGCTGACATGTTGGTGTCATACTCCCTACTTCTGCGGGGCTGTGATGGTGAAGGAGGGCTGTGGGCAGGGCTGGTTTCTTTGCTGTTTTTTGCAACAGCCTAGAAACCATTTTGCCTGTTGGCTGAATCTGTGTTTCAGCCTCTTGGGAGGCCAGTACATTTTCCCCATTAAATTAACCCTGATTCTGGGATTTTGTTGCTCACAAAGGGAAATAGGTTCCAGACTACACATGCAGGCTGATGCCAGAAATCCAGGCCTGACCTGTCTTTAATTGCACCAAGACAAAACAGGGTCCTGGATTTCATCCATTTGTGGCCTTCCTTAGCCTTTCGTTTTGCAAAACAGAAGTGGGAAAAGGACTGTCCTGTGTTATAACAGAATGGAACCTGCAAGTCCCAAAGGAGCGGGGTGAGAGGGCTGTTTGGGTCTGCAAAGAACCTGCCTCTGGCATTTCCTCTGCCAGAGCTCCCTGTGCTTTTTTTGGAGAGAGGACTTTGGGCAGGATCCTGGGGTGGCTGTTGTATCTCTGGTTCCTGGGCTATGCACAGACCTGCTTTCTAGGGGCTGGGAAGAGCTAACAAGGTGTTGATCTCAGGAGTATTTCCCAGCCCCCGTGGCATGTGTTAAGAGATGTAATAGTGTGCTTCTTGTTAGTCCAGACGATGAGGAAGAGGAAGACGATGACCAGGAAGAGGAGCAGAATTTGGGCCCTCGTGTGTATATTGGAGATGTGCCATCTGTCACAGTCATCCCAAAACTGGTACCCCAGGTCCTGCCAGAGGAGCAGGAAGGAGATGAAGGGATGAGCGACTCTGACTCGGAGGGGCCCATCCTGTACAAAGATGACGAGGATGAGGAAGAAGATGAAAGCCATAACAGTAAGGCTTTGACATTGCAGCTGGCTTTTTTTTTTCCCTCTGCTGAACTAGTGCCTGGCTGTCTTGAGATCTGGATCAAAGAGCTAGTTCACACAGTGCTTCAAAGCAGCTGGTTCTTGGTTTCATGATGTACCACATGTACTCTTCCTCACTTTTTCAAAGGCTCTACAGCTAAACCTGTATGCTCATGTGCTGAGATGCATCCCCTCCAGTAGCAGATGGCTCCTGCAATAGCTTGTGCTGTCCCACCTGAAGAGGTGGGACAGGATTAGGTGAGCATGTGGGCATCACACAGAAACGCTGGCTCTCACTGTAGTGACTAGCTCTGGCTGGCTCTGGAGCTGTAGTGCAGAGCTTGGAAAACAAGCCTCAGGGAGAGCACAACTGCCAGGGGGACATGGCTCATATCGCTGTGCTCCGGCCCTGCCGTTTTCAGTCACGTCCCGTTGCTCTTCCTTCCCACAGGCACGCTGGCTAACAAAGTGAAGAGGAAAGACACACTAGCTATAAAGCTGGGGAATGCAACCATGCCGCAGGAGGAGAAGATTGTCTTCCCTCGTAAGAGCAAGGAGGAGTGGAACGAAATTCGGCACCAGATCGGGACGACACTGATCAGGTACGAAGAGTGGAGGAGCTGTTGGCACAGCATGTGAGGGGAGGGATTGGACAAAGCTGGTGCGTTGTTTAAGCAGCCTGTGCTGGAATATGATGGGTGGTTAGGCACTGGTGCTGGATCGGGACTGGGAGGCCAAGTGTTGCTTTTCCTCCTTGGTTACAAAAGTTGGAAGTTCCTCCTGGCGTTGAGCAATATCCCCTGCCAGGCCCCTGTTTCCAGAGGTGAAATGGGCTGGGAGAGGAAAATCTCAGAGACTACAGAAATGTTACTGCCATAAAAGACAGAGAGCGTATAAGATGCGGATAGATGCAGGCTGAGTGCCGATGCATTAGGTGGTGGATTAAGCTGGGGCTGGTGATAGTCCAGGCTCTGCTATCTGCTTGAGCTCCCTGCAAAGTTGCCTGTGAGCTTTTGAGAGGCCAGATAAAACATTACGCACTTGTCACACTTTTCTTTAGGCGACTAAGTCAGAGACCAACAGCAGAAGAACTGGAGCAGAGGAACATACTTCAACGTGAGTAGTGCTTCCCTAGTGGTCCTAAGTAATAAAATAAGTTTGCCTTTAATGTCTTAGTCCAGGTGTACCTGGAATCTGCTTTAAAAGTAGTGATGGAGCACTGTGCTCATTGTATTGCTGCAGTAAAGCAGTTCCACTATTTTTTTTCCCAGTACTTCGTTACCATCAGAAACTGGCTCTGGATAGAATCAGACTTTAGCAGCGGTACCAAGCAATACGATTCAAAGCATCATATTATAGAAAGGCTACCTGACACCGCAGGGCAAAGTATGTGAACTGGTTAAGACTCTGATGTTACCCAGCAAGGACTGTTAAAGGTGGTTTTGTTTGGGCTGGACTTTCATTTGTGGTCCAGACATTACAGCATTGTATTGCATGATCCAAAAAGCAGCAGTTCCTTGCTGTCAGTGGTGTTTCTCTTGGCTGTACCTTGCTCTGCAAAAGTTTTAAATAAACATCTTGAGGAAAGGGAAATGTCAGTTCAGGAAGTTTCCATTTAAAATATTTATCTGTGCTGTTATTCTCTTTAAACTATCAGTATAATAGCTTTGGGGAGGAGCAATCTGCAAAGCGGCTTGGATGTATTTTGACAATATGGCCATTAGTCTTTAACATACGCAGGGCTGGAGGGAATGACTCATTGGTGCTGCATCAAGGCCCATATATTGTCACTGTCAGTCGGGGGGGGCTTGGTGAGTAAGGGTATGGACTTACTGGACTGCGTTCTCTGCCTGTAGTAAGTGCAGGCATGGTGAGCTTTCAGATATGTAGATAATCTGATATAGTTCGATGCTCTCCTTTGTTCAAGTCCAGAAATCACTTTTCAAAGCCTGTGATGCTTACAGGAAAAATTTATTTTTCCCCTTGGCAGCGAAAAATGAAGCTGATCGTCAAGCTGAGAAGCGAGAGATCAAACGCAGGCTGACCAGAAAGGTACTGTTGGCCTCCGTGCTGTGATCGCCATCTGGCAGAGCTGTCGGGGATGGTGGTGGCTATGAGCACATCGTAGGTACCTTGCTGTGGGTGAAGTCACAGGGCTATTGTGTAAGTGTCCCTCGTGCCCTCTGACTGCCATGACTTTGGAACATGGACTGTCACCAACGGTGAGGCGTTGGCACTGCAGCCATGTCTGTCAGTGATGGATCTGAGCTGGCATCAAGCGTAACAAGCTAGATGAGAACTAAATTTGGCACCTGGCATTTGGAAGGTTTGCTGGTGCTGGCCTGGCTGTTTTAATGCAGTATTTCAGTGGCCACAATTTTCACAGCAAGCTTCCCAAAATCCATTTCTAAAGTAACAGCAGTGTGGGAGAAGCTGAGCAGAGCAACAGCTGCTTTTAGCTATTATGTCCACGTTACTTGTGGTTGTTACTTATGGCTGGTCCTGTGGGTATGAAATGTGAGCATGGCCTTTGCTGAAGCAGGGAATGGACTTGTTTGGTTTAGGGGTGTCACGCGGGGCTCACCCCTGTAATGGTAGTTCCCAAACCCCTCGGTGTCTTCCTTCTCCGTGGCAATGTGGCCTTGGTTCTGCCCTAGCCTGGCCTTATGATCCAAATGAGATTACGCTGTCTGTAAGAGGGTTTGCCTGTTCCCTTGCAGGCTGCAAGCAGGACCTGGCAGTATTTGTGGCTCAGGCCTAGTGAGGGAACTGGTTTTAGTTTTGCTCGGGATGCTTAGTCCTGAACTGCTTTGTGGACAAGGCACAAACTAACTTTCCTTGTTCTTGCTGGTGTTCAGCTTAGCCAAAGGCCTACGGTGGCAGAACTGCAGGCCAGGAAGATCCTGAGGTTTAACGAATATGTGGAAGTAACAGATGCTCAAGACTATGACCGGCGAGCAGATAAGCCATGGACAAAGCTAACACCAGCTGACAAGGTAACAGGGAGTGTCCAGTCCCCAGCTGTGGGGAGGGGAGCGAGATCAGTGTGTCCCACGCAAAAGGGCGGGAGCGAAGGAGACTTACTCTGTTCCTTTTTCCTTCACCGCTTCATCTTTCCCTCTGCCACCTCGCCAAGCACCACCTTCAAGTGTCCCTTCACCCACGTCTGCTGTACCCAGCCCTGCTTTCTGCCCCCTCCGTGGTGCCCAGGGGCCCAAGTGGGCATGGTCTACATGCCAGCGTGGCCTCTGCCAGCTTCTGAGTGATAGAAGAGGATGCAAAGTGCAGGGCACTGGTCAGGAGCGCTGCTCCTTGGAGGCTGAGGCAGGTCTAGGCAAGAAGCTGGCGGAGAAGCAAATATATATGCCTTAGCAGGAGATAAAAAAAGATTTCACCCTCTTTGTGTAGGCGGCCATCCGGAAGGAGCTGAATGAGTTTAAGAGCTGTGAAATGGAAGTCCACGAGGACAGCAGGCAGTTCACGAGGTGAGTGAGAGCGCATTACTCGTGTAGAGTTTCAGTCTTGTTGGGAGACTGTGCTGCAGGGGTGGAGCTGAGAGGCAAAACATTAAAACCTTAGAAAAATTACCTGTACAGCAGTTGGAGATTTACTGTCCCTTTCTGCCTTGGTGGTGCTGGGTGACTGGAAGAGTACCAGACATGAAGTGGGTGGTTCTTCCCTAAACTGGAAGTCCTGGAAACTCAAAGTGACCAGTGGCTTGTTTGAGCCGTATCCGAAACCAGTGTGACCTTGCAGCTGGAGTGTGCTTTTCTGGGCCTAGAGACATGTGCAGCAGAAGCCACAGCCACAAAACACCTTGGTAGTTGGCTCTGATATCTATGAAGTAACCTGTGGATCACAGCCCAAGTGATTCGTTTTCCCCCCGCCCTGAATTGCTCTGTGTGGCTGAGTGTTTGCAGAGCGCAAGAGCTTTCTAAGGCAGAGGTGAGATCATTTGATGTTAACAGCTTCACTGAGGGCTGAGTTCGGAGATAATTCAGTTTACTCTTTGTAGCCACCTGTAGTGCCTCTGTAACCATTTAACCTGAGTTCCCAGGATGACACTCAGATTTTTTTCACTTGGCTTTTAGGTACCATCGACCATAATCTTCCAAGAAGGGAGCAAGAGACCCGAGAGGCCTGGAAGTTCTCTGCGTCCCTCTCCTAGGCAATACAGCGAGGGTGGAACCTCGGCTCTTCCAAGATTTGCCTTCAAAACATATCCAGAAAAGGGCTTTTGGCCAGGGAAGGGGAATCCTGTCTGAATGTAGCATTTCACTGGAACAAACACGTCTCGAGTGCCATCAGGCTGGAACTGAACACTATACCTCGCACGGCTCAGCAATACGCCTCTGCTCTGGCACCAGCATCCCTGCCAGGAGACCATGCACATGTGAATGAACGGTTCGTTCCCCCAGCTCCCTTTCTCAGCCCGGACAAGGCCCAGTTCTAGGCTGTACATACTCCTTTTGGGGGTGTAACTCCCTCCTTCATTTCCTCCTCCTTACCAAGAGGAGGGGGGGGAAAGGCAGCTCTGAGTGTTGGAAAGCTGAGGAATGGAGGGTGAATGTGCTAGGAAGCACGTGTGTATATTAGCTGTGTACAGAGAACCCTGCGCAGATGCTGACCTGGCAGACAACTGACATGTGACTCGTAATTTTTTGGTTTTGCTTGTGTCTGTCATGTCCTTAATGTCCTGAATCACTACTGACCAACGGTTTGTTGTCCTGGAAGGGAATTGTATAGATATTAACATATGCTGCATCTTTTTATAAAAAAAAAAGAAAAGAAAAACAAAAACCACAACTTAAATGTATAAAACATTCCCTCCCCACTCTCTCACACTTGCTGTGATGTTAACAGATCTTGAGATATCTAGGCTTGTTTAACAAATTACAGAACCAGGAAAATGACTTGCCTTTTTAAAACTTTTTAATTTTGGGAAGCTGTGAGAGTAGTCAATTTTTTCTATTGTGGCTTCCTCTCAGATGTTTTTTACTCTCCCAAATCAGGGTGAAACTTGCCTTTTCTCATTTTTACAGCTAAACTTACTGGAAACTTGATAATTTCACTGTGTGGGTGGAAGGGAGGGGAAGAAGAGGTTTAAAAAGTGACCTTAAAAAGATACTCTTTCTCTTCTGAGAATGATCTCGTGTTGATTCTTCCTTAATGTGGGGTTTAAAAAAAAAAATAATCTGGTATGGGCCACTACTGTATCATGCACAAAACCTAACCCATGTGTGAGATGCCACTTAACCTGAAGAAGGGACTATCACAGGATGAGGAGGCTGTGGGAGCGGAGAGAAGGACCTGCCTTGTTCACAAACCTGTCTCCTGTGTTGTTCGGGGTGGGCCGCGCTGTGCCACCGGTCCCTCCGCGCTGTGCCAAAACCCGGGCTGGGGCCCGGCACCCTGGGCTGCCTTCACCCCACGGCCGTGGCCCTGCCTGTGGGAGATGGCGGGGTGAGGGTGGGTGGCGTGTCTTCCCTCACAGCTTCCCCCTGTACAGTACGGCTGTAGACTAAATCATTTGCGTTGTATATCAGTCTCCTCATCAACAGATTTTAATTATTGAATAAAAGTATTTTAGGGATTTTTTTTAAACTGCTTTTGTAGTCGTGCTTTAAATGGGAAGAAGGGATGGTGGGGCTCAGACTCTGCCCCTCCGCCCAGCTGGGGATGAGCACTTCACGGGAGGCACGGCACGGCCAAGAGC
>NW_009627350.1:0-225 GCF_000690535.1 Cariama cristata | reverse complement strand
TGGCGCGGGGCGGCCCGGCCATGGCCGCGCCTCACCGGAAGCGACCGCCTTGACCACCTTTCCCGCCTTCCCACTGCGCATGCGCCAACCCTCACGTCTTCGTACCGTGCATGGGCCACTTCCCCGCCCACTCTTCCCACTGCGCATGAGCCTCTTGTCCCACCTCCTGTCTCGGAGCTGATGCGCATGCGCGCCATGGCCACGCCCCCGCCCGCTCTATAAATA
>NW_009627349.1:689-1086 GCF_000690535.1 Cariama cristata | reverse complement strand
ATTGTGGAGTCCGTTTTTCCGCACATCAGTAAACAGCAAGCTTTAGGTTCTACCACTTTAACAGCTAGGGCTGCTGAAGTTTGTTACCACAGTGTGCAGGAAAGGAAGGAAGATGAAAAAGAACTATTAGTACATATTTTTAAAAAAAACTGTTCTAAGAGTGTCACAGAACCACTGGGGAGAAAAAAAAGTTTAAGGAATGAAAACACTTTACAAGTGCTTTTGTTTCTGAAAAGTCACATCCCAAAGTCTTTAATCATATTCAAACTTATCAAGATGGCAGATTACCAAAGTGAAATATCATACTAAGTAATACAAAACCATTCTCATCTCTGAGAATCAAGCTCCATTTATTAGATTTAAAAGAATTTATGACTTTTCTTACATGTATTCACTA
>NW_009627349.1:0-627 GCF_000690535.1 Cariama cristata | reverse complement strand
CTGAGAATCAAGCACCATTTATTAGATTTAAAAGAATTTATGACTTTTCTTACATGTATTCACTAGAAATGTTCTTCCATAAAACCATAAAACACTGCCTGATGTCGTGTCACCACCCAGTGTCCCCTCTTGTCTGCAGCCAGCCAGGGCAAGACAGCCTGGGGGAGAGGCAGGGACAGCGAAGGGAGGGGATATCTCAGAGTGGCTGAGTGTCTCTTGCGCTGAGTGTGCATTAACAGAAAGTTCAGTCAGAGAAGCCAATGACCATTTATGTTTATTGCCATAAACCAAGGTACTTCCCAGCTGTGGCACATCCACAGGTGCTTGAACTCTGGAGAGGAGGACTAAAAAGGAAGGAATGGACCATTAGCATTAGGAGGTGCCCCAGGACAGGATCTCTTGCTTTCTCTGCCATCACAGCTGCTGCTGCAACAGCCCTAGTGCATCAAATCATGCCTTGGGGTCTAGTTCTGCTGAATAATACTCTATGGCTTGCATATGTTTCTGGGCCAACTGGCTATTCCTTTTTCCTCATGTAAATATAATCTAAAATACTTGTAGTAGTCTGGCAGGACTAACGAGGGAGCTTCCGTGACCACTTGTTTTAGAGCTTCCAATGCCTCTTGG
>NW_009627348.1:9852-17940 GCF_000690535.1 Cariama cristata | reverse complement strand
CGTGTGAGAAGACGGGTCAGTCCGTGCGAGGGGCTCCTGGCTCCCCGGTCACTGGCATTGTGCAGGTACAGCAGCCGACTGGCCCAGAGCCCGTGGAAAAGTGCATTTTCCTATGAGCTCTAGGGGTTTGCTCGATCTTGCTCAGGGAGCTGCTGGCTCTGTAGACCTGTTGCTGCACGGTGGATGCCTGGAAGCTGGAGGGATCAAGCCACACCTGGGCAGGGCGCGGGGGGCTGCTGCTGCCTGCCGTGTTAGGCATGAGGCAGGTGAGGGTGTACACAGATTAAAGAGAGAAAGGAGAAGGTAAGTGATCGTCAGATGTGGGTTTGGATTGTCTTTCACCCCACTCCAATTTATTTTAACCTGGTATGGTGTCTCCCTCCCAGCCCACTCATCCTGCTGCCTTTCTGCACCGTACTCGGATGTGGGGAGGTGAGATCTGGAGCCCGGCCTGCTGGTCCCATTGTACCTGTGTTAAGCAAAGGTGTGGGATCCTCAGCGCCATAGACTGGGAGTTTGTCTTCTGGCATGGCAAACGCTGAGGCACAACCTGTTACAAACAGCAGTTTTGCTGCAGATCTTTTAATGTTGAGGATGAAGTTAGTGTCTCAAAAAAGCTGCCATGCAGCTGATCTGCCAGGTCTTTCAGTTGTAGAGAGACAGGATTAGGATGCCAGATTTTGCTTTTAGTTTGCAAGGTTGCTCAGTGAAAAATGGTTTGTGTTAAACTCCTTGTTCACTAGTGGAACACAGGATTTGAAATCTTTGCAAGTCTTTGCAGCATCACAATGTGACAACCTGACAGCTGATCTCTCAGAGGCTGATCCAGGGCTTGTAATGGAGAAATGAGTAATTGCTGGCTTGAGGACCAGCAAACCCTAGAGGTACCCACTGTCAACATAAAAGAGAACAGCTGCAATGCAAGCACAGAGTGATCCTGGTTGGCAGGGGCTCTCAGAGAGTCCGGCTTGCAGCTGATTGACCCTGCAGGTCATCTGCCTGTCTTCTGGCAAGACTGCTGCCAGCTGGCATTTGAAGATGTAGAGGCCTTCCTGCTCCCACTTGATGGTCAGATCAATCTGTTCTGGGGCTGGTTGTGGGCAGCTCTCACAATCAAAATGTTCTGATTGATGCAGGGGTGTGTGCTAAACCAAGTTAGAGCAAGAACAGGTTACCAGTGTGGTCATCTGACAGATAAAGGGTGGTGGAGGATCCTTCCCACCTCTGCTTAGATTGCAGTGATTTCTTATATAGACAACAGGATTGTTTCTGTTCTCCACACCATTTAATTGTGTTTTTATACACAGGTATAATTTGTATATAATGAGGGATACTCATGAGAAAATCTTGTGGACATTTTTCTCAGACTTGGAGAGTTTATGAGCCTGATGCTTTGCAGTAGGTAGACGGAGAGGCTGTTTCTCCCTCTTCCACCATAGCAAATCATGTTATTCTAAGATTTTCAGACTCTTCTGAGTGGACCAACATTTGTGACAGTTTTTCTTCTCCACTCTGTGGGGTGGAGAAAAGATCATTCTTTGCACAAAAAAAGGAGGAAACTGTTATTTTGTAACAGAGAATATACACACCTCAAAGGAGTGGCTAAGGTAGAAAGAAGAGGAACACAAGGTTGATACCAAAGGGTTAAAGAATTCAGCTAAATAAACAGAAAAGCAGGCACATTATTTAGCCTGGCATCTCAAGGTTAGGAAGCATCAAGAAAAAGAACAAATGATAGAAGAAGGGACACTGTTGTCTAAGTCAGTAGGCAAGAATGTGGAGAGAGGCCTCCAAGAGAGGGAGTTCTAGACATGAAGGGAGCTAGGCTGATAACATGTTACAACCCACAGACATAAACAATAAAGTAGCTGAGAGCAGGACAGAGGTAATTGTGGTAGTGGGAGATCGCATCCTCCAACTCAAATGGCCCCCCCGAAAGAGGGCAAAACCCCGCTTGGGGAGCATGCGCAGTTAATAGAGAGGCTTCATTAGTGCTTACTGAGAATGCGTACTAATTTACATTAGAAGCGAGAAACTTATAACCAATCCTAAGTGTGAATAACAATGAATATGTAGTGAACTATGAATATGTAAATGTTTCAAGGTATATAATATGTATCTTCATTTACTCGGTGTGCAAGTTTGGAGGAGTGATCCTCCTTGCACCCGGTGCCGAAGTAAACATGCCTGCTTTATAACTCCCCGCGAGTTGTAGAGTTTGTTTCCGCACGTCAAGGTAGGTAGGGTACAGTCAAGCAATACTGAGGTCCAGAAGGTGCTAAAGAGCAAAAAAGAGAGGGATGCAGAATAGCGTGATGTTGTTTGGCATCAAGCAGCTTGAAATGATGATTTAATGCTGTTTGCCGCAGTGTTGGTGTCGTAGCTGGTGCTGCTTAGAGAGCATAGTGAGTGATGTGAAACTTGATACTGGACCAAATCACTTCAGCTCCTTTGCTGATATTTCTCTCAAAATAAATGTTTCTTTATCAACTGCCAGCAAAGTACTCAGCATCATTTGAGATCCCTGAGGAAGGTACTCATGTTCTGGAACAGAAACTAAGAGAAGCAGTGAGGGCCAAGTGCCCTGGGAACGCAGATCACAGAGTCGTTTGGAATAGCCATTGTTTAAAAATGTTACAGCAAAACCATGGTCCTGTTCTTTGTTTAATATTCAGTCTTTATCATGAGTTAGGTAAACTGAGATCTCAGAATAGTTTATAGACAAAACAGAATGATATTTTCATTTTTCTGTTTTAGGATATTATCTCAGGATTAGGTGCTTCAGTAGTACCTTTTACAGATAGGAGTCTTGTGAGCCTCTTCAGAGCCAGGGACTTAGGCCTGTGCAGGTAAGATCACAGAATCTAATTGATTGGAAGAGACCTCTGGGATCATGGAGTCCAACCTTTGCCCTAACACCACCATGTCAAGTAGACACTAAGTGCTGCGTCCAGTCTTAAACACCTCCAGGGATGGTGACTCCACCACCTCCCTGAGCAGCCCATTCCAATGCCTAACGACCCTTTCTGTGAAGAAATGCCTCCTAATGTCTAACCTGAACCTCAGTTGGTGCAGTTTCAGACTATGTCCTCTTGTCCTGTCACTACTTGCCTGTGAGAAGAAGCCAACCCCTACCTCGCTATGCCCTCCTTTCAGGTAGTTGTAGAGAGGGATCAGGTCTCCCCTCAGCCTCTTCTTCTCCAGGCTAAACAACCCCAGCTCCCTCAGCCGCTCCTCATAAGACTTACCGTCCAGACCCTCTGCCAACTTTGTTGCCCTTCTCTAGACACACTCCAGCACCTCAGTGTCTTTCCTGAACACAGTACTGGAGGTGCGGCCTCACCAGTGCAGAGTACAGGGAGAAAATAACTTCCCTAGACCTGCTGGCCACACTGTTCTTGATACAAGCTAGGATGCCAGGATGGCATGGATGCCAGTATGCCAGGATGGAGACAGAAAGCTGAAATGAGTAAGATGTTACTGGAATTTTAATGCTAACTACTATGCAATTTACTTCAGAGAGATTACCAGTTTACTTCTGCAGTAATCACTACTTCTTTGGTGATGAGTAATTAGCATATTAGTACATTAAAGGAAAAAGGCTTACCAGTGAACTGTGGATATTGCTGAAGATCTAATAGTGAGTTGTACACAGAGTAACTGAGGGGCTCTTTTGAAGGAGTTTGGACCAGATAAAAGACAGAAGAGGGGGTTTTTCTCACTGTTCTCCTGTGGTTGTTACACAGTCTTCTTGCCACAATTCCCCTTCTTTTTTGTGCTGGTTCTCATATGCAGTTGGTGTTCTTCCCTGCTTTACTTTAAATCTTTACCTTGAAACAAAAGTATGGATTTTGTTTGTTTTGTTTGGATAATTTCATGTTGGTCTGGTGAGCTCAGGAAAAGATTCAACAAGTGTTAGAGCAGGACAAGAATGTGGGGTTGAAAAATGGGGAAGGGAAGAAGAGAGGGTGTAAGATTGACTCATCCTGTCTTGTGATCCATAACTTTAGTTTGATTTACCCCAAAAAGATAAAAAGGGACTTAGGTTAATTAAATAGCTTCGTGGGAATACACTTTAAGAAGCAGGAGGGTCTTCAGTCAAGACTTTCCAAGATCTATTTAATCTAGGAAATCTATGTTCAGATTTAATGTAAAATATCTGCTGGTTTTGCTGCTGAGGGCATTTCCTTACCACACCAATACAATCCGCAAAAAATTATTTTCTGTTTTAGTGTGAAAATTGAACATACCCTCATGGTATCAAAAGATGCAGGTTTTTAATCCAGAAAGACTGTAGCAAATTCTGTGGCTGGTAACGTGCAGCATATCCAGGTACTTGCTAACAGAGGACCTCTCCCATCTTAAGAACAAGTCTTTCCCCACTGTAGTGAGCATTGGTGTGGAATTTTTGTTTTTGTAATTTTACACTTATTACCATTTGGGAGTACAAAAACATCAAAATATATCTATCATAATTATGCAGCTCTGAAGTTTTAAAACAAATGCTAGCAGATAGTTGAGTGCAGGGTCTAAATCATGAACTGGAGGGAGTCCTGAATAGGCATTTAAAACAGGTTGGGGAGGCTTGACACCAGCCCTTGACTGGGTGGTACTCAGTGTGCTGAAACCAAAAAAGTGTGGCTGAGGGCTGTAAGAAATGAAGTTCTATTTTATTTCTCACCCTTTGGTCATGCATTCCTTACTCCAGCTCTAAATCTTGGGAGAACTGCAGTTTGTCTTTCCATCTCACAACTCTCTATATTTCAAAGTAATCCAACCTTTCATTGGGCAGTACAACATTGTACAAATGCTAGCAGTGAACATTTGAGATGGCACTTTCCTGAACAATATGGACTTCCACTTTTTCTTCTTTTACACAGGAAAATAGTCAAGAAACCATTCAGTTAGAAGATCTTGAAATGTAGTAAAATTTTTTCTTAAAAGAAATTTTAAGTGACTTTGAATCTGTAATTCTAAGTCTTAGAATACCATTTTTGCTTTCTCATTTCAGTGTCTTTTTTCCATTTGTTCTCATATGGAAGTATCCACTGACATGGTAATACACTGCTTGATAAAGTAGATGTTGAAATTGTGTGTCCACAGTGGTATCAAAAACAACAGTCTAAAAAAACTTGAACAAATAGACATGGTTTTGGTTGTTTGAGTCTCCAGTTACAGTATCACAAAAAGTTACAAAAGTTACAAAAAGTGTAATTGTATAAGTTACATGTAACATCAGTAGTCTAGAATTTTTCATAGAAGAGTGCAGTACTTAATTTCTAAATACTCCTGTAAGGGGAAAAGTCAAGATTTAATGTTATTTGCCTTCAAATAGTAGAAGACCATACTCAGACAGTGCAACTCTTTCCACAGGAATAGAAAGTTGCGTATGTGTACTCATTGACAGTTAACACTGAATTCCAGACAAGAAATGTGAAAATAGTATTGTCTACAGTAACTTCTTTTCTCTTCCCTAAGATATAATTACTTTAACTTGTAAAAGCAAACTTTTTGCAGAAAGCTAGCACAGGCAGTTCTTAAACACTGGTTTTGTATAAATGCTTAGCTACACTAGTCAGTTAAACTCGCCTGAATACCCCAAGTTATCACCTAATGAGTGTATGGCTTTACAACCTCTCTATTTCCCCTTTGAAAAAAAAACCCTGCATCTTGAAATGTGAGTCACAATTGACAATAAAACATGCATGAGTTAATAGGCATATCTGCTTTAGATTCATGACAGTACCTCCCCAGAAGAGCAGATGAAGGAAGTGAATGTTTCTGTGCTGTCCAAGGGTGGGTTTTTGCTCATGATGCTGTCATTACCTGATCAAAATAAACTGTGGTCCCATGAAGAACTGGTGGAACCTAGTAGGATGTGTAAGGTTGTGTTCAGTCACATCTGCTGAAGTCTGTGCTGACTCTTGGCTTTTCAGAGATTGAAAATGAAGCACAGATTTGAGCCAAGACAAGTGTGTCCAGCATAGATATAGGTACATAGATACAACTTGATATCATCTTGCATGATGCATCATGCATGGGAAAACCTGAAGTTCATGGGCTTCTGTTCATCAGCTTCCTTAAGCTGGGTATTTAAAATCGGACTATATTAATTCTCCACACATTACAAGTATCAAATTTAAAAAAAAATCACCACACCAAAAAAAAAGAATTTTGGAATTAAGTACTTGAATGTACTTTGCTGCCTTCAAATGTCACTATGGTGTCGACGCAGTTGCAAAGTGTCTAAATTAAAAAAACAGGGATTCCAAAGATTGATTAATGAAGTTGAGAATTTAACATTAACTATGTGCCAAATTGATCTTATTCTCCGTATACCAGTTAAAGAACTGGGCTCTTACATTGGTGATTGAGAGCAGACTTATATTCAGGAGTCTGAAACCCATTCTCTCCTCCCCTGCTTCTGTAAAATAGGAGCATGAGAGAGTGAAGTGGGTGGGCCTGATCTCCTTAGCACAATGTCTAATTTAGATGCCTAAAATTAGTATCCTGTTGTCGCACTTCTGGAATCAGGAATAATAATACCATTTCATTAAGATCACTACATGCAGAATTAGTTTTCCTTTTTTTTTTTCCCCTCAAGTGGGAAGGGATTTTGAGATATATATTCCATTCAAATAAAAAAAAGACATGGGACTGAAGTTGCTGTCCAGCCCTCAAGCTTCTGAGGCAAAATGTTGAAATTCTGTCCTTGGGTAATGGTAACAGCACATTGAATTTTTTCTTTTCAGGGTATTCCCTTTTTCTTCCCCAGTCCCATAGAGTCACAGAAGTGTTTTAACTCTTTCCTCTTACATTCCAATTCAACATGTTCCATTTATGATAAACGTATTTTAGGAATCAGATATGCTTAGAAATCTGAGGTGGGAAAAAATCCATGTCAGAACTCACGCAGTCTTCTAATACGTAGGGAGTGGTACTGGGACCCAGGGTATTCAAACTCTCATGAGTAGCAGTTAAACTGATGAAGGTGACGACTTGAAGCACTACTTGGCTCTGCCTGTATGAGGGAAAGGAAGGTGGGAGAGGAGTGGAAGAAGTTTGTTTGCATCTGTGTCCATATACTAAATATTTGCAGATCTATCTTGTCTGCTTATGAACTCAAAGCAGATAGAACAGATACGTATTTTATATAGCATTGTGAACCAACATATCCTAAAAATCCATGCTATCATTATTGAATATGCTGTATAGAAAGATGGGTTTCCTGTCCCCGTAGGATATAGAGATAAGTCCACTTGTAAAATAAGGATCAAAGCTGGCAATTGACTTTTCTGGCTCAGGAGGTCTTCCCATCATTATTTTTGAGTTGAAAGAGGTCCAATTCATGTTAAATTCTCATCTGTTTTATAAATTAAAATCTTTGTAGCACACAGGACTCTAGGAAGGTCTGTCTTCCTTGTGTGTGTCTGCGTCTTACACTTTTTTCTGCTTTAATAAAACAAAAGTAAAATCTATGCAGTGTCCAAATATAAGAATTTCAGGTCATAAAACAATTGGTATGTTCTGTGGAAAGGCTACAAAACTTTTTTTATAGTGTAAAGAGAGAATACAAAGGAATAATATCCACTTGTTTTTTTAATAACTTATCTTCTACGTAAGTGGTGACATCAAGTGCCCCTTCACTTGAGAATGCTACAAATTAAACTTAAAGCACTGAATGCTTTTTAAAACAAGCCCAAATTATCAAATTGAAAATTATTAAAATGTGGAAATTAAAAATGTGTCAAAAAGGGGAAAATCATCAGATTCTTACAAAGAATCCTAAAATAGAAGATATTACCTCTTTATGACATGTTTTCTCATAAGACTGCCAAAAATTATAAGCCATGTTCTCAATTCCATTTGGACTGCTTCCCAGGAACAGTGGCTGTATTGCTTATATTTTAGGAAATTGGTGATTCTTTGGAAGTACTTTTTCACACTGAATGTGGTGCTTTTTAGGATCCATGTTTGAAAGCTGTTTCTTGCTTTTGATTGCTCTTCTGACAAGCATGTCTCCAATTCTTCAATTTACTGATGAATTCCATTTTGGAATTTCTGAATCTTGCTTGTATTCCAAGCACC
>NW_009627348.1:4736-9821 GCF_000690535.1 Cariama cristata | reverse complement strand
AGCAGGAATATTTTTGCTAAATATTTGGAAGATCTGTTGGAGGAATTCATAGATGATCATTGTGACATTCTGCTGTGTGACCTTGGTAATCTGCATGGGGAATCTGAAATCAGTTGTTTCACTGAGACATTGCTGAGAAAAATAGCTACTCATTTTGCACAGAATGTTCATGTTGTGGTAGTTCATTTTGATTTCTTGGAAAAGGCAAACTGGATGAGAGATTTTGATGTACAATGCCAATGTAATGCAAACTTGCAGTAAACTTCTCTGAACCAAGATAATCATGCTGATGAAGTAGTAAGCACTATTTTCCTTGCCTTTTTGCAGATCCGTAAGCTTGCAGTTTCTTGGTTGTCTTGTCTGTGCTCACATGCTTCTCTTTCATGTCTCTGAATTTATTTCCTCTGTATGACATGCTGGGTATTACTCATTTTGTAGAAATTGCATTTTTATCACCTATGATCCTTGCTAAGGTTTACTGTTTATTTCAGTTTCACACAGTTGCAAAAGTTTGCTCATTTCTACTTTAACTGTATTTAATTGAAAAAAAGAGTATGTGACTAAGGACATGGAGAGATTAGCAGGTTAGAATCTGGTATGGGCATTTCATCTTCTCGTGCTCTTACTAGAACAGGTAGTCTTACTTTATGCTGAGAAATTTTACTTTTATGCCTAAGTTGACAAAGACCTTGAAAAAGAATCACATCCCCAGCTAACAGATAGGCAGATATAGGCTCTAAGCAAGATGTAATTCTATTGATTTAAAAACAAATTTCTTTCTTTGGTAGGACAAATTGTTTTGTGTGGGCAGTGGCTTGAATTTTGTTAGCAAAATAACCCTGTTGCTAACACAAGCATTGACTCATTAGGGGCATATATTGTTATCACTATGTTGACAAAAAAAGAAGTATATACAGCTCTTAAGACAGATAACTTTTTCTCCAAAATCTCTGATATTTCACTGCTCAGGGAAGCTTTCTTCTACTTCACCACTGATGAATCAGCTTAAATTTTTAGAGCCAGAAAGGAAAGTGTGCTTTTATGTAAAGAAGAGGAATTTCTTACAATTCAGAGTAGGAGAACTTCTGTTCTGAAGATGCCTACTGTGAAGACAAGCTCTCTAGGAGACTGAATTGACTTGTGTTGGTAGCAAAACACCCTATCTTCAGGACCACCCCAGCCAGTGTAATGCTGGAACGTGTCTCCCAGTGTCTGGCCAGTGTACTTCTCTGAATGTCAAATCTTTGGGCCAGCTTGTAGTGTGACTGCAGGTAGCCACCAGCATGTTGATTCTAAGTGCCCAAAACAGTCTCAGCCTTTTGTGATGATGGTTCTGAGATAATACTATGTAAGCACTGTGGCTTGGTTCCTGAATATGCACTAGCAAAGTGCCATGTTTCTAGGTATCACAGGCTTCCTTTAGTGCAATACCAGCCCTTTTAACCAGTTTCTGTAATTACAGTATGAGAACTTACTGGTGATTGAAAAGGAAGACTGAGTTGACTATTAAGATAAGCAAAAGTTACAAGGCATTTAGCAGGCAGATTTGCTTATCTTCTTGTGGGAATCTTTAAGATTTGCTAAAGCTATATGTGAATCAAAGTGATTTAGTCACTGAAGTGTACAGAGTTTAGAAAGCCAGGGGACATACCCTTGTCTAATTCAGCCTGCATGTTTACAGGGATATTTGAAAAAGAATATGGAAAATCTTGAAGCTCAGTAACATTTGATGTAAGCAGCAAAGGAATACCTGGATGCTCTTGAGATTAGAAAGTATTTTGTTTTAAAAAAACCCAAAACCAACAGACGTGTTGGTGCTTGGGAGGACCTGTTATAATGTGACAGACTGAAAGATTGCTACGGATAAGCAGTTTCTTCAGCAAGCCACAGGATGGCTTCAGCGGTTATACAGTAGGACCCTACTAATATATTAATGCTCCTGTGGTTATTCTTGTTTTGCTACTGCTGATGCTAATGCTGTAGTAATATTGTCATATTGTAATAAATTGTCTACACTTGGAGACCTTCAGAGAAGTTAATTTATGAATGAAATTGTGGGGAGGATGGTTTTGTGCTTGAAAGACTGGACAGAGAATCAAGAAGGCTATGCTAGATTTAATGCATGGATTTACCAACAGATGTCTTTTGGTGAGACATTGAATTATTTTCTCTTTCAGTTCTTAGTTTTTTTTTAAAGATAGGATTATTACATTTCCCTTGCCTTTTGTTTGCTGTATCTGTTTGTATTCCTTAGCATGTTTAAGGTATGTATGATTTCTAGAGTGTAAGGGATTTAAACTTGGTTGGAGGCATTGCCTTTGTTATATATTTTTTAATTTTTTTTGAAAACTATGCACGTATCAAAATGATTTAAGCTAAACTGTAATTAGCATGTAGTGTTGACATGTATTGTTAGGAAGATCACAATATTTAATTGAAATTTAGTGTAATAAAAGATTACTGAATCTTGTACTACAGGGATAACTATGAGTTCTCCTGAAATTAGATCTATTACAAAAGATCCCAGGATGCAGAATGCATTTACTAGTCATTATGCACAGTCTAGAGCAGCAGCAAATATGTTTCTCTGACTTTTTTTTACGTTGACACAAAGTTAGTGTTAAAAAAGGCTATAGAGCATTTCTTTTTTAATTGAAGAGGCTATGGAGTCAGAAAATTCTGGCTTAATAGACTTGACTGAGCAGAATAAAAATAAGTAGCTGACTGAATCAGATCTTGATGCATGACTGGAAGCGTATAGTGAGAGATTAATTATGTATGCTGAGATCAAGTGGGTTCATTCAAGGCATCATATGAGAATAAATCACATCAAATTCACGTCTAGGTTACAGCTAGAGTAATCACATTAAGAATATCTATACAGTAATGCCAGAGAGATCAGAGTCTGATCCAAAAGCTTTACGACTGGGAACATGCTTTTAATATCCGGCCATGGTTTTCATAGTTCAGAATTAAATGTTGATCCATCTCACCTTTAACTTGACTCACTCTTTGCAGTAAAAATCTCAGGACAGAATTTGTTTGGTGTACATATGTATGGCTCTGTTGCATTAAATGGAACAACATTGATTTAAATTGAGTGAGGACCAGTCCTTTCATCTACTAAAGCAACACGAAAACCAGCTTAGTGTTGCATGGCAAAGCTGAGTCTAATTCACTGTTAAACAGTTTTATTCTGTTTACACACTGGAGAGCAGAGTTGCATCCCCAGTCATCCCTTGTTTTCCTTCCATTGTGATTTCATAGGTGATCCATGAGCTATTTGGATGTTGTGAAAAAATACTAAAATTTCAAGAGGAGATTAAGCAATAATTAAGAGTCTTTTAGCTGTTACTGGAGAAACTGAAGAAATTTTCTTTTCTCAAAAAAAAGAAAAAAAAAAAACAAACGAAAGGAAAAGGCACCAAAGGAAAACCCATTCACAGTTGCTTCTATACAAGCTGATTGTAGGTGAAAAAGAGAATATATATTTGTTGTGGAAGAACCTTTTGGCCATCATTAGGGATCAGAGACCTGTTGTTTTTGTGCTGCTTATCTAGGGACAAGGATGGTTGCTTCCCAGGGAAGCTGAGTTGTCTCTGCACAGTACTGTGTGTAACTCCCCTACTTTGAGAGCATCTGTTTTACCTACTGAAGATTACAATCTTCTAAATTAAAACTCTCCTTCCCTGAAAACACAGAGAGGAAGAAGAGATATACACATTCTACCTTGTAGTGCAAACCGTCCACCCTGAGACCAATCTCCTCACACTGACCCTTAACCCATTGCAGGCTGTTCCTGCAAATATGGAAATACTTTCCTTGTGAGAAGGAGAAGAATGGCTTGAATGACCAAATCACGAGCTATGGATCTATACTTTTGTTTCAGTGCTTCAGGTTTTTCTAAGATTTGCATTGTGTTCTTTTCTCTTACACACCTCTCTGGAGTTTGGTCAAGGGATCCAGAATCGCTGGAAGAAACATTTTCTTCTCTAGTGAGATAGAATATGTTTGTTGTTTTGTTGTGGTTTTTTTGTTTGTTTGTTTGTTTTTTTTTTTTTTTTTTAATAATAATAGTAATTTTAAAACCCACTGCATTACAGATTTTGTATGTCTGTAACAACTGTGAGCATCAAAATGTCTTGTACTGACATAGCTGTCATACTTCAGTGAAGGCTAAAGAACTTTTCTGGCAGTATGGATCCCATTTTGTGCCAAAGCAGCTGAGGACAGTGAAATTTTGTGGCTCAGGTGGGAGCTGAAAACAACATTCAGAAGTTAAAGCTGAAGCAACAGGTCTAGTACAAAGGACTAGGAGTCAAGTGAATGGAACTGAGATCCCAGATCTGAATTTACCTAGGTGATGCCTAGGTTCAAAGTGTCTTTTAGTTTTCCTGTATTTTAACTGCATCTTTACAAGGTAGATAAATCTAGTTACTACATGGCTTGGGAGTGTTACACAGCTTTATCCAGGCTCTACGTCAAGGCTGTCTAGTGGAAGCATTGTGAGAAATGCTGAAAAAAAGGGAAAAAAAAAAAAGGCCAAGGCTTGTTTTGAATCTGGATGACCCTAGTTTCTGAGAGAGAGGCTAGAGGCTACTTTGATTTCTGAATTGTTTTTGATTCACTGAATATTGCCCTATTTGCTTGCTTAAGAAGTAATGGTGATAAACTCTGTTAGTTTATAAGATAAAAACTTGCTTACACCCCACAATGTACAGCAGAGAGCCTTTGACAGGTGAAGGAGCCTTAATAACACTTGCCCCAACTGCTCCCAGCCCCATCACAGGAGCTATCAGCCCAACAAAGGCCCATCTCCAGAAACCCAGAGGAGCACTGAGGCACAGTAGGAGACAGGAACCCAAATTAATGACTTGGAGGAAAGGCCCATTCCAGGATTGTGCTGGGGCAACCTCACCCCCGTGGCCTGGGAGAGAAACGTTTCAAGATGAGTCAATGCTGGAGCACCTTACAGACTTATTGGGGGTTGCTGCCTAGAGGTACGGGACACTTTGTAGGATGCAGAGAAGGAGCATTTCAGGATTACACAGACCTGTTATGAGATGTTTAGGGGAGGAACCAAAG
>NW_009627348.1:2024-4705 GCF_000690535.1 Cariama cristata | reverse complement strand
AAAGAGATGGATCTGGATGTTTTGGGAAGGAACAAGCATGTGAAAATAGAGGGATGAAGGGATAAAAAGGACCGGTCATGTGTAAACAGCAGCTGATGAATACATTTCTCTGGTTGTGCCCTGCACCTGAACAGCGGTATGTCCTCTCTTCTTAAGAAACTCCATTTCAAAGTATTTTCCTGGGTAAGGGGCTGTATTCTGTAGATGTTTGTGAGTATGAGTATAATTGCCTGCACCTAGAGTCACACCACAGATCGGAGGCCCTATGTGTCATTGGTACCAGCAACTGGAGAGACCAGAATGAGTGGAGTTAAGTGACAGCAACTGGACTGGGGCCAGGGGTCAGAGATCTGTGTGTCTGTGGTGCCAGTACCTAAAGGAGGTCTACAAGAAAGCTGGGGAGGGACTTTTTACAAGGGCATGTAGTGGTAGGACAAGGGGCAATGGCTTTAAACTGGAAGAGGGAAGATTTAAATTAGATATAAGGAAGAAATTCTTCACAGTGAGGGTGGTGAGCAACTGGAACAGGTTGCCCAGAGAAGCTGTGGATGCCCCAGCCCTGGAAGTGTTCAAGGCCAGGTTGGATGGGGGTTTGCGCAACCTAGTGTAGTGGAAGGTGTCCCTGCCCATGGCAGGGGGGTTGGAACTAATCCGTGGCCCGTGGCAGGGGGGTTGGAACTAAGTGGTCTTTAAGAGTCCTTCCAACCAAACCATTCTGTGATTCTATGTGTGTGATAGAGCGTGTGAGTGCTGGAGAGTATCAAGCTAGACTACCCAGTGAGTGGGTAGTGTGATCTGAGAGCCATGTGCTTACCTGCCTCTGAAGATGACAATTCAAGAGGGGTGGCTATTGGGGGAATCAAGGGTGTCCCGGTCATCTGCTGCGGAGGTCTGTATGTGTGTGCACACACATGTGCAAGCGAGTCCATACCAGCAAGTGGAGTGGGGCTGAAGACTTGATGGCCCATATGTCCAGGTGCCAGGATCCAGTGACAGCTACAGTGCAGATGATGTGTCTAAGCGCAGCTGCTGGAGGCATTCACTTTGTACATATGTGTGTGTATATATATCTCCATTAGCAGACCTCCATCCTGCTTAGCAAGGGAGAGAAACAGGAAGAAGCTATTGGTATTCATGTGACTGCTCTGCTTGTCTGCCTGTGTTGATCTGCTCATGTGTATGTGTATATACGTGCTGTACATGTGTTGGCATGTGTGTGCCTACTGGGAATGCATGCTCAACCTCACTACTGGTTGGACCTGGGGACATGGAGCCGCACAGCCTCATGTCTGTTTGGCTGCTGGACTCTACCCACCATAACAAAATATCATCATTCTCTCTCAGCCAGGGACCAGCAGTTCCTGTAGGAAATCCACAGTCTCATCTAAGTGCTTATGAAGTACCCATCTCACCTCATTCGTGTTATTGAGGGCTATACAAGCGAAGGAACACTTGCAGGGTGTTCTGGTTTGGCAGAAACAGGACCATTTCTCCTTTCAGTAGATTTTCCTTCAGTTAAGGTTCTTCTAAGTAGCTGCACTTTCTGAAGCTGGCTGCATGTTTTTCAGACAGTCTGCTTTTAGACTTGATAACGCTTGATGTTTATAGTTGTTACCAAGGTAATGGCAGGATTACAAACATGGGCAGAAAGACCCATGTTTATACTTATCCCTGTGGGAACCAAGGTCGTTGCTGGCTCTCTTATGTTCCACATATGAAAAGATGTAAAAGGGTCACACCTGTGGGAACATGCAGGTGGAGCAGATTACCAAAAATGACCAACGAGGTATTCCATCCCATACACGTGAATACTCAGTATAAAGCTAAGGCATATGGGGATCAACCCTTCTTCTTTCATGGTCAGCATCCTTGTGGGACTCTACTCATTCGCCTGTCTCTGACCTTGATCTGTATATTCTTGAATCTGGTTCCAGTTTGCTGCTGAGTCCAGTCCAGCACATCTGGGTGCCTGCTCTGCCACATGAGCACTGCGAGCCACTGTGGCAAGCAATTCCGTGATCATCATTGGGAAGCTCAATATAGGTTTTGTGTATTTTTATTTCTATTATTATTAATATTATTATACTCTTTGTTACTGTTTTATTAAAGTTGTTTTAATTTTCCAGCCCGTAAGTCTCTCTCTTTTTCTCCTTTCCTTCCCCCCTCTGGGAAAGGAAGGGGTTAATAGAGAGCATCTGTCATCCACTGTAAGTGCCAGCCTAGCCTTAAACGGTGACACAGGGCTAAGAAGAAAAGATTGATCTTTTTCGGAGTATCTGCCAAGGGGAAAATGTAGAGGTCATAGCCTACTAGAAAAACAGAGGTGGAATACCCTTCAAAGACTGTTTGGCTTTCCAAGGGAATTTCCATCTAGCTGCACTGTCAGACTCTTCGTGTTAGATTTTTGTGACTCTAGTGTTCTCATCTGTTTGCAATCGATTGTAATAAAAAGTTAGATTAGCATTATTGTTCATCAGTCTGTAAAAAGGTCATCTTGGCAGCCAAAAAAATATCAGTCATGAAAGTGTCTCCATAGTCATAGGTGATAGAAGGTTCCTAATGCTTTCTCACTTGTACTAGTCAGTGCTGGTCTTGTTAAAATTGTGTGTTTGTGTAGTAAAATAAGAAACCCAAATGCTACACTGGATTCCAGGAGAGAGACTTATTTAGTTTTCCTGCTG
>NW_009627348.1:0-2006 GCF_000690535.1 Cariama cristata | reverse complement strand
GGGAAGAGTGCAAACATCACTATATTTCTTCTCTCAGATGTGAAAAACCCTTAGGCCTGAATGGCAGAATCCAATAAACATGATAGGGAGAGCTCCACCCATCCAACTTGTTTATCCCCAACCACAGAGAAAATGTTTCATGCTACATGTGTTTTTAGAGATCTTTGTCAGTCAAATTACTCTTGGAGCAAGCCTCTAATAGGGCACAGGTGATGTTGAGCTTAGGGTGAAACTTTACCGCACACAGCCAAATTGATCTAATAGTTAGCTCCTACCCAAAGAGCTGGTCCTGTTTCTCTCCTGCTTGGCCTTAAGACTGTTTCAGCTTGGGAAACTAATGTGACTGGAAAGCCAATACCCTTCCCTTGCTCTGAGAGAGGCAAGGTGGGAGGGGGATGTGCACAATTTTTTGCCTGCTTTTCTACCTTGAACTGGCTAATCAGGGTAGAGCTGGTGCTGGCATGTGGGATGAACGTAGCTATTAGCACAGAAGCAGGACCTACTTTCATCAGCAGGCAGCCTTCAGATCCCCAGAGATGACACATTTAGGCTTGGATGATCTGATCTTGCTGATTTCCCATGGCAAGGCCTCTGAGGAAATGACATTATTTTGTTAGCTTTTAGACTAATGCTGAGAATTTGGATCAGGTCTCTGCCTTCAGGCCTTTTAAAAAGGAGACATCACACTAAAAGGCTGGAGACCTGGTATTCTGAGTTTAGGAGCCTGTGCTGTGTAGAGGGCAACCTGAAGTAACCATGTGATCTTATCTCAATGTGACATTCCCAAGTCTCATTTTGTGGGAGAGGAAAGCATTAGCTATATTGCCAGGTGTCTCAGCTCCTTTTTTCCAGTCCTGAGACTGACTGCAGAATGTAGAACAGAGCAACACCCTTTACGACCAAACGAATGAAAAGCTAAGAACCTTACCAATTTAACCTGAGATTTTTGTCTACTGTATGTGTACTACAGACATCTCTCTTACAGGGTTGGTGCCAGATACAAATCAGTCTGCGTTGTATGTTAGCCTGTATGAGTATTAGAGGCTACAAACATGCATTAATATTATTCCACTTCACAGTATATGCATACAGTGATTCTGTAGACTATTCTATATCATCCTCATAATAACAAATAACAAAGTATTTCTGGTCATTTACATGGGATGGTGGCAACTACTGTTCTGAGGTAACGAAAACTTCTTTGTGTTGCTGACAAATGCTTTTCACTTCAGCATGGCAGATTGCTTGTGAGAAATGCCTGGAACAATGTGGTATGACTGTAGGAAGACTGCTAACTGAGCAGTGGTGCAGAATTGCCCAGATATGGTGAGATGAAGACTTAACTATATGTGCCCAGTCTGTTTATAATTTTCAACATTTTATTTCATGAAGTAATGAAGCCTGGTTTCTGATCTCCTTTCAGTCAATTCTCCCAGCCTTGTGTTCCATCATTTCTACAGTGTTCCATCTTTTCCAACAATTGTCCTTGTGTTCCATCAAAGCTTTCGGAAGGTAAGACAGAGGACATACTGTGATTAATTTTCAACTCCACATGTGCTGAGTAATTAGGTTTTTCCTTAGTCAGGTCACTAGGCTTGTTTTCATCCCTGTCCAGCTGCTGATTTTGTTAGGTCTGGAGGACAGTATTTATTTTGAGGTTTGGACTGCTTTATCAAACATCATTGAAGCTGGATAATGATTTGGAAAGTTACTGTGGGAAGCAAGACAGACAGTTGGACTGTGTAGCATCTTGTTTCTAGGAAATTGGTTGAGAAGTGTAATAGAGCTATAATTACATATTTTCCCTTAAAAAGTTTTTAGAAGTTAATAACACATATAACTAGTATGTCTTTGGAATTTAGCATTATTGTTAAGTGTAGCTGCAGTGGGCTTTTTGTGAACACATGTGAAATAAGGTGAGGACAGAGAGTATTGACATCAACTTGATTTGACAACAGGAGTAATAACCATGCCAGCTTCTGCTTGTTTGGCTTTGTTCCCCCTGC
>NW_009627347.1:0-735 GCF_000690535.1 Cariama cristata | reverse complement strand
CACTTCTTCCCTCCCAAAATAAACATGCTCAGTGATCTTGTGAACTGCCACTCGTGTCAAAGAGCTATCAAGCTCTCTGATCTCAGTTGATGACCTCATGCCATGGTGTAACCTCGTAATAATTTGATCCACTCTGTACCTAACATAGGTAAAACCAAACTGAATTTTGTAGCTTGAATCTATCATATTTGTCCTCCATTAAAAGTGCTGAATTAAATTACCAGCTATTTTCCAGTTAAGGACAGATGAGAAGAGAGGTAAAGATGGTCTGTCTGTTTTTCCATGTCATTTGTAGACAGCAGATACATGCATCTTCAATACAGAAAAATTATGTTCTCTTTCCCATGATTCTTTCCTTGGAAATTGTACTGCCTGTGCAATGAGAGAGGCAGAGATCCTAAAAAGCGATGCGGTTAGTGCCTATGTAATTAAAAAGTGTGTCATCGTATGCAGACAGAAAGGGGAGAAAGCATTGTTGCCAAAATTATTTTAGTTCTGGCATTCCTTAGTTTTTCCATGGCTGATTTTACTTCTGTCACCCCAATCTTTTTAAATGTCTTTTTTTCCCCATACTTTAAAAATTGAGTCTTCTGAGTCTGACTTTTCCTATATTTATCTGTGTTTGTAATGGGGAGTTATTGGGCAAATGGGGACACCCCCCCAGCCTTTATTATTTATTTAATCTTGTAAGATTCTTTCTGGAATTGATGCAATGAAGCAGCCTCCTGAATCTAA
>NW_009627346.1:0-497 GCF_000690535.1 Cariama cristata | reverse complement strand
AAGAAGAAATATTAAGATAAGTAGAGCTGCATTTTAAAAACTGGAGTTTCTCTTTCCTCTCCTGAGGGTTTATCACCCAGAGCAGGCTGAAGTTCGAATGCTGCAAACTGCTCCCCAGTGCTTGTACGCTCACGCTGGCAAAGACAGACAGCTATTCAGATTCTTTTGCAGGTACAACCTTTTTTGCCTTCTAGTTTAAATGAAAGGAAAACACACATTTGGCAAGAAATGCAGCATGATGCTCCTTACCTTGCACTCCTTTTTCTCTAAACGAATCTTAGTATCTTAGAATATTGGAGTCCAACCAGGCACTCCAAATAAACCACTACCGGTATCACCTCCTTTTCAGTAACTTCTGATGCATCATCCCAGTGTTCCTTCCAAAATGTACCATGCTGCGTAGCTGCATAAAATAAACTGGAACCATTTAAAATTTTCTTTGGCTGGGAGCACACAACACACACCCCTGCTGTTTGCGAGATTCTTGGTATGAGGCA